>NW_027438436.1:0-106610 GCF_000715075.1 Nicotiana tabacum | reverse complement strand
CCGGACTCCATTTAGAACAACCTGATGAAATGTCTTTGTCACTCACGTGGGGACCTCAACATTGAACCTTGGCAAGAAACAAAAGACAATTCTGAGGCGAGCAGACAGAGCAACGTGTAATCATAATTGCAAAACTTGGGGAATATGCCATAATATCGCATAATTGCTAACATTTGTGCAAACTTCACACAGTTTGTTTATCGATAAGAGAAATATGTTGTCACGATCCAAAATTCACTGTAGGTCGTGATGGCACATGTCGTCACCGTCAGGTAAGCCAACGCTGATTAATCAACTTAGTTACTCATTTTATTATTTTCAAAATCATAAATCCCATTGAATAAGTAGTGTAAAATTCAGTACTTGTAGAAAACTCGTAATATTTTTTTTCAATTTCCGTATAAGGTATAAATTACAAGGTGAAATGATAATAATTACACGAACTACAATAATGAACACCCAGTAGGTACCCCCAAAACCCAGTGTCACAAGTGCATGAGCATTTACTAAGGAGTACAATAATAATACAACATCTGTCTAGGATGTAAATAAGATAGGATAAAATAAATAGTACGATGGAGACTCTATAGACTGCAATGTGTAGCCTGGAATACAGCTCACATAAAGTCTCATCAACAGTTGCGCCTACGCGCCAAGATGATCACCAAATGAACCTGTCAGGTCCTGCACATTTAGTGCAGAAGTGCAGCATGAGTACGTAAATCAACGCGTACCTAGTAAGTATCTAACCTAATCCCGGAGAATTAGTGACGAGGGGTCGACATCAACACTTACTAGTAGTCCAATAAATCAATACGGTAAATGATAAACAGATAAGAAGCACAACAGTAGTAGTGGGGTAAATCTATAACTAACCTAGTCTCCAAATATTTCCTTAAGCGATATCAATTTCTCATCTCGTATTCTATCTCAACAGCTCAGAAAATATCCACTGCCAATATCAAATAAATAATAAATACCATATAAAATGCAAGGCATCAGTGGAAGGAAAAATCTCTAGAACATTCAGACTGCTAGTGATATATTTTGTCGAGGTCGTACGTCCAGATCTCAGAAAGAATATGATACTGCTGAGGTGATCGACCCGATCCCATCATAACGTGTACACTACCGAGGGTCAAGCAGCGCGAACCATATATGCATCTATTATACTGCCGAGGCGAACAACCCGCTCCCATGAGAGTGTGGTACATAATCCTGTCGAGGCATTTGGCCCGCTCCATAAGAAAGAAAAGGAAATATTGAATTACAAGACGCGAGCTTACGATATTGTATATGAACACAAGGTGAGTATAACCTTTACCGTTTCTCAAATGACTTGCCAACAACTCAAGGTAATAAGGCTCGGCCTAATATATATGTACATATTTCTAAATCAAGTTCAATTATAATTTCAATTAGTTAAGCCAGCAGAATGAGTTCAAATATTTCAAATATTACATGGTAAATTCCTAAGTCTACCCGGACATAAACATACTTTAGCTACATACAGAATCTCCACACCTCGTGCGTATGTAGCACCCACAACTAATAGCACATAACAATTACATCGCCTAGGGGTAGTTTCCCCCTTACAAAGTTAGACAAGAGACTTACCTCACTCCAGAGTTCCATAACCGGCTCCCACACCACTCTAACACCTCAAACCGATGCCCGTCGCTCCAAAACTAGTTAAACAATATGAAAACCAATAAAATATACTCTAATACTCATAATAAATCAATTCATAACAATTCCCAACTCCCTTCGAAAGGTCAATAAAGTCAACCCTCGGGCCCATGTGCCTAGATTCCGAATATTTTCGAAGATAATCATTACCCATAACACCACAAACTCAAATATATAATTTATTCCTAATTCCATGTCCAATTTCGTGGTAAAAGTCCAAAAATACCAATTTCTAGGTTTCTTTCAAAATCACACAATTTCTACTAGTTTCCATGTTTAAACCCTTGTATAATCCATGTATTTAACTTGTAATAGGAGGAAATCACTTACCTCGAGTTACTCAATGAAAACCCTCTCAAAATAGCTCACCAAATTCGGCTATCCAAGTGCAAAATGAGAGAAATGAGAGCTAAGTCTTGATATAAAGGACCCTTCTGCCAAGCGATAATCTCGCACTTGCGGCCAAAATAACGCACTTGCGGCGTCGCTTTTGCGACCACGCCTCCGTTTCTGCAGAAAATGACCCAAACACAATGCCTCACACCTACGGAAACATTCCCCTCTTCTGCGACATCGCAGGTGCGAGCCTCTTCTGCTCTTGCGCATTCTCCCACTTCTGCGACCAAAGCTCCGCACCTGCAGCCCTTCCCCTGGCTGACCTTCTCCGCTTCTGCGACGACCTCCCTCGCACATGCGTGTCCACACCTGTGAACAAACCACCGCAGGTGCGATGACACCTGACTTCAGCAGTATTCAGCATTTCCTCAAATCCAAATTTCAATTCGATTCCAATCCGTTTCAAACCTGAGGCCCCCGGGACACCATCCAAACATGCCAACACATCCCAAAACACAATACGAACCTAGTCGAAGCCGCAAATCATGCCAAACAGCATCAAAACTACGAATCGATAATCGAAACCTTTCTTTAAACTTCCAAACATTCAAACTTCAACGATTCATACTTAAACATTCTGGAATGACGCCAAACTTTACGCACAAGTCACAAATCATGATACGAACCTATTCCAAGGCTTGAAACCCCAAACGGACATCGATAATACCAAAGTCCACTTCAAAATGCCAACTTTCCACAATAAGCATTGAAATGCTCCCGGGCGACCCGATACTCAATCCGAACATACGCCCAAGCACGAAATCATCATACGAACCTATTAGAACATTCAAATTCTGATTCCGAGTCCATTTACTCAAAATTCTAGCCTTAGTCAATTCTTCCAACTTAAAGCTTCCGAAATTAGAATATTTCATCCGAATCAACTCCGAACTTAACAAAATCTAATTTCGACCACATGTACAAGTTGTAATGCATGAAGTGAAGCTACTCAAGGCCTCAAACCGTCTAACAACGCGCTAGAGCTCAAAATGACCGGCCGGGTCGTTATATTCTCCCTCACTTAAACATACGTTTGTCCTCGGATGTGCCAAGAATTGTTCTGGAGTTGTCCAAAATCACTGTTCAACACCTGGTGCACCTACCCGTTCCACCACAACCTAGTTGAGGACATTAGCTCGAGCCAGACTGAAGATCCTTCCTTTTATTTAGTCAAAAAGCCTTAGAACCAAATTCCAACATCCGAAATTCTCTACCAGACCTGATTCCAACATACGAACACCGCATCAATCACCGGACACTGTACCCAACATGACCATGCACCTATGCTGAAATCACACCATGCACCACATAAGTCGGTTGCCCATCATAACATCCTCCGACCACAATAGCTGCAATTTCACGAATCTGATGCCCGCAATACACCCCATAACACATATAAGCCCTGTTCCAATTCTCGTAATACTGCCACGACGAAAGAAATGTGTAGAAACTCATAACCACCTGCCGAATCAATAAATCATGGAGTCTCTCTTCTTGACAAGGACCATTACCTCATTTTGAACTGAATAATGATATTTTCTCTTTCATATACCTTAGATAACTTTGATCGTGCTGATCTCAGGTCCAATAACCTCGTCTCACCCAGTACAAGTTGCTCAGGCAATAAGCCACCTCAAAAACTGACCAAGATCTCATATGACGCCATCAATACGCTGACAAGCCATAACTTGAATATGACACATAAAGAGGAATGAACTCTGGAAAAGAACTACTCAGCCCATGTAATGAATAAAATGGTCGAACAGATGCTATGAATCCTTCTAAGAGAATGACAAACAAAATACATAAGAATAGATATAGGGAACCGTACTCAACATCTCACTATTGTGTTGTGCAACTCAATCCAAACATGATACCTTTCCGATCTAAACAATATACCTGTGGTGGCGTGCCACTTGATCCACACATATATCTATAAGGAAATACCTACCGAGCCAAAATGCTCATACCCACGAAATGCCCGAATATCGACCACAAGCACACCAAGTGCATAATACAATCCCTGGGGAGATGGATAGCACCATACGCTACAAAACCCAAGCACAACTAAGGTGCAATAAATGACTTGCATCTCGAGAGCCATTTTGCTCATATAACACCACAAGCTACGTGGGATCACAACACATGTGCGAATAATCAAGCCATCTCATAACCCACCTAGCACAATAGACTATTACATGGAATATCTGACGACGGGAATAACAGCCAACGCTCGAAGACTCCTCCGTAAGAAATGATATGCCGAATGAACGCATCCGACTTGACGTAGAGCACACATTCACATTAGACCCACCAACGGATCTCAAGCCGATTCTGATTATACCATACTAGGCCAACAACCTTTCGAGGATCCACAATTGCCCTATTCATGACACACACGAGCAATCGTCCCAATCTGGAACAAACTCCCACAGTTCACAATCCAAGGAATAGAGCACCTTACAGGCATAAGCTCTCATATTAATGATAGTACCAAAAATCTCCATACTTGGTTTCAATCCTTAACAATCAAGTGACTAACATGTCACACTTATACAAATTTCCCCGTGGAATACGCTCCCACGACCTTCTGCACCAGGTAGCAAAGTATGCACCTCCACACCACCAACCGTACTAATTCTATAAAGCCAACCAAGAGTCCACAAATCAATACACGATGACTCTCACCCAGGACACCATTCTCGGGCGACACTAAGATAGTGCTAGCTTCCTCTAAACATTTGAAATTTTCCCTAGTCATCTGAGCTCGTGACATTCTTATCAACACCAAGCCGCAACCTTGATCCTTTAACTCCTAATTCTCATGCTGCTCACTGCACCTATCATGCTGCTACGCGAGAGTACAAGAATTCATCATTACCCCTAAATTACTAGTAGAATAAGAACTCCATTGGATAGGAACCTTTCACTTAACTCATTTCAGAAGAACCATTGCAACACGCAACTGTATCCCTAACCGCATAAAATGCAAACCTCAAGTCATGGTCTAAACCGTCATAACTCTTTCGCGATCCATTTACACATAACAAGGCCATTATAATCAAATACCTCCAAATCAATCAAATTACGGTGGTTTTCAAGCCCGCATGTACAACCACGAATCACTTGTGTAGCTTACATACCGAAGGAACTGATCATTGCCACAATCACGCTGATTCAAACCATTACTAACCGACCCAATTTCTTCCAAATTACTCTTGACTTGCCTTAGAAATAATAATAGCTCCATTCAAAAACATAACAAACTCGATCAGCGCTCATCCCAAGTGACCCGAATCACGAGACCACATCGTCTCAATACTCATAAACCATCATGTACCTTCCTTATGCACACAGTAGCATCTCTAACTGGTATACTTATTCTGAAAGATCTTCTACGAATCCGAAGTAGTTTCTCCCATTCCTCCAATATTGCGCCGCAGATCCAACGATAACATAGGAATTTTCCCAAGTATTCCTCACACTCTGCTACGAAATCCCGGTCTTCAGTCACATGATGGACCCCAAAAATCCTTAGACGCTGCTCCTTAAATTTTGAACCCACTAGGACCGTTGTTGAGAGTCACCCACTCTGACATGTTTCCGAATACAACCAAACTCCAACGCTCTGCTAGCACATGAACACCCTCTCAAAGAAGAAGTCGGCTGAATTCGTTTCCTTGTACATCACATCCACAAGAAGCATAAACTCTGAGTCTTCCCAAAATATGCGCACAAATCGATAAGGTAAAATATAGCACACATTTATCAAGTTCTTGCTCAAATTACCCATGATGTTCTCTTTTATTAGCCATAATTGATCCACCAATGTACCAACAATCATAAACCGCACAAACAAACAACCATGTGATCCAATCGTAGACGGTGGGCTCCCCCACTTAGCTTTAAACTACCATCACATAATGTAGAGACCACATCGATTCCTCCTTCTCAATTACCATGATCTCACACCGTTAACCCGCCAAATTTCTTGTAGTCTCTTGTTAAACTTTTCTTAAGCATTCCGAATTATTAGCCACAATCGCATATTCGACCTTTTGTTAGGTAGTAAGTAGAACTCATCGTAGAAACTTCATCAACATCACACAACCGCTAACCTGCTCATAGGAGATAACCCACCTGTGGAATTCCATGCCGACATCTTCCACCAATGCTGCACTGGTTACAACTACCACGAATTTAGTAAACCCTCCTTAGTCAATGCTCGTCCACCAGCTATAAAAGTCTGTTCATTCCCCATTGAACAGTGCCTGAAAGTCCGACAATACATTCCAAACTCGAAGTCACGTCGCATCCCATAATGATAATCAAGCTTTTACACCATCTTCATTCCTAGAAAACTCCTTTCTGTCATATTAATCCTTCCTCGGTGCAATAGCCACCATCCCAAATGACATTTATGGATTTGGTCATTGTCCACCATGATTCCCAAATAGCTATAAACTTTTCTTAAGGCATGCAGCTATCCTACCACAGAATACATATGCTACTATGCCACTCTCATTTCGGTTAAACCATCTTCTTTAAGCAACTTCTCGACCTCTGCTTTTCATACTTGACCTGCTAGTAATTCAATCACCGCGAGACATCCCCCACCATGTCATTCCTCATCCATCGTTGCCCAATTGCTGCCTCAAATAAAAATCCATCTTTGTAGCACCTGAATTGATAAATTGCTACAAACTCTAAACCTTCTTGAAGATCATCTTTCTTGATTCATCAGCACTAGAAATACCAATTCGATTCTGAAACCGCTACACACCGCTATCTCTGTCGACCGTTTCTCAGGCACCATTTCACAACACCCTGCCCTGAAGGCAAATCGAAGAAGACCATAACACCGGCGGACCTTAATGCGTTCAAATAAGGACGACGACACCACCTCACAAATGAAAATTTTACCTCGCTCAAAAATGCCAAGTCTCGTTACCCCATTACCCAAACCAACACCGTGAACCACCATCCATCCTCATGGTTAGAATTTATTAAATCTCCTTCGATGATGATCTCTCTTCTGTTTAATCATCATTTTTATTTTTCTAAAATTCTCCCTAAAAACCCAATTCAGTAAACAAAAAACTCATAAAATAAAAATTACTGGAGCAGTCACTATTACCAATGAATCAACCTTAACTCCACCAATTGTAGTCACCACCATAATCGGTTGTAAATAATCCCAATAACTATAAGACAAAGACAACTTCTTTAATAGCCCTTTGTAATGTATGGTTTCGGAAATTATAAATTCTCTACACCACCTCATAAGATTTGTAGAAAAAAATGGTGAGTAATGATGGACATGAAAGCTTGAACGAGGAAGAAAAGAAATTAAAAGAAGAAAAATATAAGGGGGGGAGGGGGGTTACTGTAGGGGACGCGAAATAATAAGCGGGGTGAAGAAAGAGGTAATTGACGAGGAGAATTTTATTTTTATAATAATTTTGGTCCTTCTTTTTTATTTATTTTTCTTATTTTAGTTTTTTTTTTTACAATCATCTTATGCACGCTTCTTTTGTGCGCGATAGAAACCCATTTTAGCCACATTAGCATTGTGATCGCCACATGTACATGATCACCGGTGAAAGAGGTCTATTAGTTCATAAATATATGTGCTGGACTGTTCAAATGTGAAATATATAATTTTGTTTATCGGGTTGGCAAATCGGTGCAAGTTTTAGTGGCTCCGAGGCTATTTTGCCTAAGAAAATATGTTATTTCAACTCCGTTTTTAGGAAAGTATCGAGAGTATATATAAGATCATACCAACTAGCGGAATGAAAAATTTGAGTCAAATTATTACAAAAACAAGCTATCAAGTAATTTCGGATAATTACAAAGCAATGAATAAGAACAGGCTAACCAAACATAAATTACTTATATTTGGAGAAAGAGTGAATACCCTAAAACCTCCCTAAACTATCATGTTTTTGGCAGTTGTCTACTTAAACTATTTGGTATTCCCAAAACCTCCCTCAAACTATATACCCATATATATTAAAAATCGTTCGTCGATTTTTTAGTGGTGCATGCGATACACTCCTCTATTTACTCATCCTAATCTAAATATCAATTTAATTAAGAATTTTAACTAATAATAAAAATAATTACATGAGAAAATATTTAGGGGTTAAAAGATCAAAGAAAGAGGGTAAACCGATAAACACATGGTCATTTGTAAAAAAGAATCTCTTCTATCTCTTCCGATAATGGGTACACCATGTCTCAATCGTGATTTTTGCCATTAAACTTCGATTAAACACTGGATTCTATGAACCTTCAATTTCACTGAAACTTTTAGTGTAATATGAGATTTGGGATTAAAAAAGTTAGGGTTTGGCAAAAATTTGGGTTAAGGTTTGGTAAAAATAATTATGGGCTATTAGTGGACTAAATAGTGTTAAAAGGAGAAGTAAGTGAAGAAGAAAGATAATTTTAGAAGAAACAGGGGAACGAAAAATTTTAAGATGAAACCCATAAGAAGAAAGGAAGAAGCAAGATTAAAAAATAAAGAAGAAGGCTAGAATATAAACAAAATAGAGGGAAAATAAAAAAATAATTTTTTTTAAAGAGGGTAATAGTAATTAATTAATAAACACCGCCAATTGGGGCCCTTGTTATGTACAATTTCATCTCCCACGCGCCCTTTTGACGAGTTATCTTACATATTTCATTAAAAAATCAATGAGGTTATTTTTTTAATATATAAAGGGATATAGTTAAGGAGGGAGTTGGGGTGTAATGACCCGATCGGTTGTTTTGCTTTCTAGAATCATGACTCCTCATATGTGCTCTTACTATTTTATAACTTGTGGGGATGGTTAGATCGGGTTTGTAAGGGTTCGGGTTGAAATCGGAACACTTAGTTACTTAATATTTAGCTTAAAAAGGTTAAGTTTGACATGGGTCAATATTTTTAGTAAACAACCCCGGAACCAGGATTTAACGGTTCCAATAGGTTCGTATGATATTTTGGACTTGGGCGTGTGTTCGGATCGGGTTTTGGATGACCCGAGAGCGTTTCAGTGCCTAAAGTTTAAAGTTGGCGCATTGAAGGTTTTAAAGTGCTTTAAATTTGGGTTGGAGTAGGTTTTAGTGTTATCAAGGTCCGTTTAGGACTTCGAGCCTGAGAATAGCTCCGTACAGTGATTTAAGACATGCACGCAAAATTAGGTGTCATTTTGAGCAGTTTAAGTATGGTTCGGCGCGTTCGGAGTGAGTTGGAAGAACTTGAAGTTCATAAGTTGATTTGATTTAATTTGGAGTGGGATTCTTAGTTTTGATGTTATTTCACGTGTTCTGAGGGTTCGAGCGAGTCCGTTTTGTGATTTTGAAGTTGTTGGTATGTTTGGACGAGGCCTCGGGGGCCTCAGGTGCTACTTGGACGATATGCGGATCAAGTTTGAACTTGAAAGAGCAGTCGGTGCACCAGTTCTAGTGTGTCCGCACCTGCGAGATTTTTGGTCGTAGGTGCGAGCTTTTGGGCACATATAAGCCAGAGTACGTACTCGTCACCTCGCGTACACGGCTTTTCACATTTCACAAATGGCACATAAGACTCGATGCCTAAGGGGTAATTTCCCTACTCGAGGTTAAGCAAGACACTTACCTTTTTGAAGTTAGGCCGATATTCCAAAATAGCCTTCTTGCTTGAATTGACCTCCGGACAGCTCAAATCTATCCAAATTAATAGAGCCATAGTGGCATGAATACTAGAGTGCAAACCTGCAACAAACCTCCGCACTCTCTTTGCATTGGTAGGAAGTATCATAAGTGCATGTCGAGATAACTCAGAAAATCTCGCCTCATAGTTGATCACCGACATCTGGCCCTGTTGGAGCCGCTCGAATTGAAATCGCAACTCTTCCCTCTGAGATGGTGGAATGTATATGTCCACGAAGAGGCGTGTGAACTGGACTCCAATATCCTCATATTGTGCAATCTATCCCTGCACCGATCAATAAAGTCCTGGGGGTCCTCATGTCGCTCACCTCCAAAGACAAGAGGATGTAGCCTGGTCCATCTGTCCAATAGCTTCTGCAGCTCGCCGACCACAACTGGTCTGGGCTTAGGTATAACTTTTGTAACTGACTGAGCTCTGCCCACGGGTAATGCGCTCGGGGTCTGATATACGACAGCTTCATGCCCTGGAGCATGAGCGGTATGGGTCCGTGCTCCCTCTCCCACTTGAGATGTGGCTGGGTCCGCTGGAAATAAACCAGCCTGAGTCATAGAATCCATGAACCGCAGCATACGGCCCATGATCTCCTGGAATCCCGGTGCAGACATGAAATCCATTGGGGCTGGCTCTGCTGCAGGCACCTTGCCCCGCTCCTCAATAATAGGATCCTCTACTGGATCCACTGGTGGCACAACTGGGGCAACTCTGGAACGTCCTCGTCCTCTACCATGAGCTAGAGCCCTCATTCGACCTCTGCCTCTAGCAACAAGGGTAGAAGCCCCTCCATGATCGGGTACATCTGTCGTGCGCGTTCTCACCAGCTGTGAGAGAATAAGAGAAAGATACTTAGCACAACATCAACTGCACGATAGAAGATGAAGAAAGAGTAGTTTCCTAATACCCTATAGCCTCTCGAAGATAAGTACAGACGTCTCCATACCGATCCGCAAGACTCTATTAGGCCTGCTCATAACTTGTGAGACCTACGTGAACCTAGTGTTCTGATACCATATTGTCACGACTCAATTTCACCTATAGGTCATGATGGTGCTCAACGTCGCCGCTAGACAAGCAAATAGTGAACTAGCCATGTATTTATTCTTATAACAATTTCGAAATAGTTGATCTTTTTATTTGTTAAGTAAGTAAGAGGTGAAAAGTTTAATAAAATAAAGTGTAAATAAATATGAGAACAAGTGTGGTAAAATAAATACTCAAAAACTATCAAATGTCTACTAGCAACATTCCAAGACCTGGTGTCACAAGTGTATGAGCTACTAGTAGAATATACAAAAACTCTAAACTACTGTCTGAAATAGAGTAGACAGAAAGTAATGCAAAAGAGAGACTCCGAGTGCTGCCGAATGGACTCAGAAAATCAGCTCAACACTAGGCCTCGGGGTATCGAGGGTGCACGCCGGTAAGACTGCTAGATGCACCTGCCTCAGATCTGCATGATTAGTGCAGAAGTGTAGCGCGAGTAATTAAACAACATGTACCCAGTAAGTATCTAGTCTAACCTCGAAGAAGTAGTGACGAGGGGTCAACGTCGACACTTACTATGGGATAACATAAAATACAAAAATGCTAAACATGCATAGAGTTTGTGAATAATTATATTAACACAATGGCAGCAGTGATTAAATGATTCTTTAACTAACAGCAAATTCCAAAAGTATTTCACTATCATTATACTAATTCCAAATAAATTCCGAACAAATAAATAAATTATAACCTCTCAATTCATCAAAGATAATATCATGTGTATTCGGGTTTCAAGCATTAACACGCACGATTTATGCCGAGGTCGTACGACTCAATCCAGAATAATGTGTACACTATCAAGGATCGAGAAACACAAATCATAGATGCATCTATTCTACTGCCGAGGAGTTCGGCCCGCTCCACAAGAAGAGATAATACTTATGAACATCTGATTTTTAAAAGCTATTACAAGGCTAATACACAAAGAAGCGCAATTTCGATTAACTATCAAGTGACCCTCCAAAACTCAAGTTAGTGAAATTCGGTCTTCACAAATTCCTTAACAAGTTTCAATACAATTTAGGCACTTTAATTAACAAGTAGGGTGCAAACGCAGACTTATTTAGCTATTAGAGTAATTACCCAACCCAAATTGGAAGATTCTTAAAATTCACCCCGGGCCCACGTGCCCGGATTCCGAAATATTTCAAAAATAATTGTTACCCATAACCTCACGAACTCAAATATATAATTTTCACCCAAATCCATAACCATTTTCGTGGTTAAATCCCATTTTTATCAAAACCTAGTTTTTTCAACTAAACCCATATTTTTTCATAATTTTACATGTTAGAATCTACCCATAATCTATGCATTTAACTTACATTGGGTAAAAACTACTTACTTCCAATAGTTAGGTGGAAAACCCTTTCTAGAAAGCTTCAAAAATCACCCAAGAAGTGAAATAAATGAACCAAAATGGCCTAAGTCCTGTCTTAAATGAACCTCACTACCTCCAGCATGTTTCGCTTCTGCGGACCATGGGTAGCATCTGTAGCGCCGCACCTGCGGAAAATCCATCGCAGGTGCGGTCCTAGACCAGGCCACTAGTCTTCACTTCTGCGGACGGGCACCCACTTCTGCGGACCCGTTTCTGTGGAAGCTCTTCCCACCTACAGTCCAGGCCTGGCCATCCTCTTCTCGCATCTGCGGCCCTTCTATCGCAGAAGCGAGGCCGCTTTTGTGGAAGTTCATCCGCTTTTGCGGGCTACTGAACACTCACCCAAAATCGCTGTTTGGAGTGCGGGGATCTTATTCATGTAATGAGGTCCTGCCCCAGGCTTCGGGGCAACGCAGTGCAGCAGGGTCAGCAGCCTATGATTACAGCACCAGCTGCCACACCAGTCGTCCAGCCACCCAGCGGCGGAGGGCAGGTGGGTAGGGGCCATCCTAGAGGTGGAGGCCAGCCATATGGCGCTCCAGCTAGGTTCTATGCCTTTCCAGCCAGACCAGATGCAATAGCCTTAGATGCCATGATCACATGTATTATTTCTCTCTGTGATAGGGGTGCTTCGGTATTATCTAATCCAGGGTTTACAAATTCATATGTTTCATCTGTGTTTGCTCAATTCCTGGGTGTTCCTCGCGAGTCCTTGGGTACTCACGTTTATGTTATCCACTCTAGTGGGTGATTCTATTGTTGTGGATCGGGTCTATCGATCATGTATCGTAACTTTTAGTGGTTATGAGACTAGATCGGATCTTATGTTTCTTGATATGACCGACTTTTAGGTCATCCTGGGCATGGATTGGTTGTCCCTATATCACGTCGTTCTTGATTGCCATTCCAAGACTGTTATCTTGGCGATGCCAGAGCTTCCTAGATTAGAGTGGAAAAGGTTGTCTGTCAGTGCGTCTAGTCCAGTTATCTCTTTTTTGAAGGCTCGACACATGGTTGAGAAGGGTTGTTTGGCCTATCTGTCTTATGTCCGGGATACTTCTACAGAGACTTCGGCGATTGATTTAGTGTCCATGGTCCGGGAGTTCTCCGATGTATTTCCTTTTGATCTTCCAGGCATGCCACCAGATCGTGATATCAATTTCTGTATTGATTTGGCTCCAGGTACCCAACCTATCTTTATTCCACCGTACTGCATGGCTCCGAAAGAATTGGAGTTGAAAGAATAGCTTGAGAAGTTGCTAGCAAAGATCAGGGTACCATCAGTTGAAGATTCGTGATTCGAATGTTCCGAAGATGGCTTTCTGGACTAGATATGGCCACTATGAGTTTCTAGTGATGTCTTTCGATTTGACCAACGCCCCAATGGCATTTATGGATTTGATGAACCGAGTGTTCAGACCGTATATTGACTCATTTGTCATTGTCTTCATTGATAACATTTTGATCTACTCGCGTAGCATGGAGGAGCACGAGCAACATTTGAGAGTGGTGCTTCAGACCTTGGGGGAACATAAGCTATATGCTAATTCTCCAAGTGTGAGTTTTGGTTAGATTCTGTAGCATTATTGGGGCATATTGTATCAGGCAAGGGTATTAAGGTAGATTCTAAGAATATCGAGGCAGTTCGAAGTTGGCCTCGTCCTACCACAGCGACCGAGATCAGAAGCTTCTTGGGGTTAGCAGGTTATTATTGTCGGTTTGTGGAGGGCTTCTCATCTATTGCAGCACCTTTGACTAGATTGACCCATAAGGGTGCTCCGCTCCGATGGACCGATGATTGTGAGGCAAGCTTTCAGAAGCTCAAGACCGCCTTGACTTCAGCACCGGTGTTAGTGTTGCCTTCCGGTTCAAGGATGTATACTGTGTATTGTGATGCTTCACGCATTGGCCTATATTGTGTATTGATGCATGAGGGGCGAGTTATTGCATATGCTTCACGTCAGCTGAAGCCCCGCGAGAAGAATTACCCCGTACATTATTTGGAGTTGGCCGCGATTATTCATGCTCTTAAGATCTTAAGGCATTATCTCTATGGGGTGTCCTATGAGGTTATACCAACCATCATAGCTTGTAAAATTTGTTCAAGCAGAGGGATCTCAATTTGAGGTAGCGCAAGTGGCTTGAGTTACTGAAATATTATAATATTACCATCCTTTATCATCCGGGCAAGGTGAATGTGGTTGCGGATGCCTTGAGCAGAAAGGCGGAGAGTATGGGTAGTTTGGCATTTATTTCAGCATAGGAGAGGCCACTAGCTTTGGACATTCAGTCCTTGGCTAACAGACTTGTGAGGTTGGATATTTCAGAGCCCAGTCGAGCTCTTGCATGTGTCGTTGTCCAGTCTTCACTATTCGAACATATCAAGGCTCTCCAGTACGACAATCTGCACTTATTGGTTCTCAGAGAGACAGTACTACAGGGTGGTGCCAAAGAGATTACTATCGGTGAAGATGGTGTTCTGCGACTCCAGGGTCGTCTATGTGTCCCTAATGTTGATGGGTTGAGGGAGAAGATTCTAGAGGAGGAACTTAATTCTTGGTATTCTATTCATCCGGTGCTACGAAGATGTATCGCGACCTAAGGCAGCATTATTGGTGGCGGCGGATGAAGAAGGACATAGTTGAGTATGTAGCGAGTTTCCTAAATTGTCAGAAGGTTAAGTATGAGCATCAGAGGCCAAGTGGCCTACTCCAGCAGATGGTTATACCTGAGTGGAAATGGGAGTGCATCACTATGGATTTCTTAGTTGGGTTACCTCGGACTTTGAGGAAGGTTGATGCAATTTAGGTCATTGTTGATAGGTTGACCAAGTCAGCACACTTCATTCCGGTTGTGACCACGTATTCTTCAGAGAGATTGGCCCAGATTTACATTCAGGAGATTGTTCGGTTGCACGGTGTGCCTATTTCCATTATATCAGATAGAGGCCCTCAGTTTACTTCGCATTTCTGGAGGGCATTATAGAGTGAGTTGGGGACCCCGGGTAGAGCTCAGCACAGCCTTTCATCCGCAGACCGATGGGAAGTCAGAGCGGACAGTTCAAATCTTGGAGGATATGCTCAGAGCATGTGTGATTGACTTCAGAGAGAGGTGGGATCGATTCTTATATTTGGCCGAGTTTGCTTACAACAACAGTTATCAGTCCAGCATCGAGATGGCTCCATTTGAAGCTTTATATGGTCGGCGATGTTATTCGCCCATCGGATGGTTTGAGCCTAACGAGGCTAAGTTATATTGTACTGACTTGGTAAAAGATGCCTTGGAAAAGGGAAAGTTGATTTAGGAGCGATTTCGCACAGCATAATCCAGAAATAAGAGTTACGCGGGTCATAAGGCACGTAATTTATCATTTATGGTGGGCGAGAAGGTTCTCTTGAAAGTCTCGTCGATGAACAGAATCATGAGGTTCGGGAAGAAGGGCAAGTTGAGCCCATGGTTTATAGGTACATTTGAGGTGTTGAGGAGAGTTGGGGAGGTTACTTATGAGCTTTCCTTGCCTCCCAGTCTATCGGGAGTTCATCCAGTCTTCCACCTTTCTATGATCCTGAAGTATCATGCCGATAGTCGCATGTTTTAGACTACGACATTGTTCAGTTAGATGAGAGCCTGGGTTATGAGGAGGAGCCAGTTCCCATTGTTGACCGGCAGGTTCGCCAGTTGAGGTCCAAGAAGATTTTTGTGGTAAAAGTTCAGTGGAGGGGTCAACCAGTCAAGAAGGCGATTTGGCAGACTGTAGAGATGATATCCGCACTTATTCGTCACTCCAGGTACGATTCTAGACCCATTCGAGGACGAACGTTTGTTTAAGAGGTGGAGAATATAACGACCCAATCGATCATTTTGCTTTATAGAATCTCTTTCCTTTAAATAAGACTCCATGTATGTGCTCTTGTTGTTTTATGACTTGCGGGGATGTTAGATCGGGTTTGGAAGGGTTCGGGTTGAAATCGGAACACTTAGTTCCTTAATATTTGGCATTAAAATTGTTAAGTTTGACTTGGGTCAACATTTTTAGTAAACGACCCCAGAACCAGGATTTGACGGTCGTAATAGGTTTGTATGATGATTTTGGACTTGGGCGTGTGTTCGGATCGAGTTTTGGATGACCCAGGAGCGTTTCGGCGCCTAAAGTTGAAAGTTGGAGCATTGAAGGATTTAAAATGCTTTAAATTTGGGTTGAAGTAGGTTTTGGTGTTATCAATATCTGTTTGGGATTTTGAGCCTCGGAATAGCTCCATATGGTGATTTAAGACTTGCACACAAAATTTGGTGTCATTCCGAGTAGTTTATGTATAGTTCGGCGCATTCAGAGTGAGTTGGAAGAACTTGAAGTTTATAAGTACATTTGATTTGATTTGGAGTGTGATTCTTAGTTTTGATGTTATTTCACGTGTTTCGAGGGTTCGAGCGAATCCGTTTTGTGATTTTGAACTTGTTGGTATGTTTGGACGAGGCCTCAGGGGCATCAGGTGCTACTCGAACGATGCGCGAATCTAGTTTGAACTTGAAAGCGCTGCTCGTGCACCAGTTCTGGTGTGTCCGCACTTGTGAGAATTTTGGCCGTAGGTGCGAGCTTTTGGCCGTAGGTGCGAGCTTTTGGTCGCAGAAGCGGTTTTGGGCTAGTGGTTAGTGGCCCGCAGAAGCGGAGAAACTTCCCCAGAAGCGGCCTCGCTTCTGCGATGGAATGGCCGCAGATGCGATAAGAGGCTGGCCAGGCCTGGACCGCAGGTGCGACGAGCTTTCGCAGAAGCGGGTGCCCGTCCGCAGAAGCGAAGAGTGGTGGCTTGGGCTAGGACCGCACCTGCGATGGATTTTTCACTGGTGCGGCGCCGCAGATGCGGCCCATGGTCCGCAGAAGCGAAAAATGCTGGAGGCAGTGAGGTTCATTTAAGACTAGACTTAGGCCATTTTGGTTCATTTATTTCACTTCTTGGGCAATTTTTAGAGCTTCTTAGAAAGGGGTTTCCACTAATTATTGGAGGTAAGTAATTCTTGCCGAATGTAAGTTAAATACATAGATTATGGGTAGATTCTAACAAGTAAAATTATGATAAATTATTGATTTAGTTGAAAAATCTAGGTTATGATAAAAATTGGATTTAACCACAAAAATGGTTATGGAATGGGGTGAAAATTATATATTTGAGTTCGTGAGGTTATGGGTAACAGTTATCTTCAAAAATTTTCGGAATCCGGGCATGTGGGCCCGTTGTTGAATTTTACGAAACTTCCAATTTGGGTTGGGTAATTACTCTAATAGCTAAATTATTAACCTTTCAGTGTATAATGATTATCTTATATAACATTTGGCTAGGTTCGGATTATTCGGCACAAGTTGGGTCCTTAGAGTGAATTTGAGGCTGTAAAGTGAGCTTTGAGACGAGGTAAGTCTCTTGCCTAACCTTGTAAGAGAGAATTTACCCCATAGGTGATTTAAATTACTATTTGATTCTAATTGTGGGGGATACGTACGCACGAGGTGATAAGAGTCCGTGCGTAGCTACTAATTATGCTTAAGTCCGAGTAGTTTAGGACCCAAATCATGAAATACTTGTAATGTTTTCACCCTACTTGTTAATTAAAGTGCCTAAATTATATCTAAACTTGTTAAGGAATTTGTAAAGACCGAATTTCACTTACTTGAGTTTTGGAGGGTCACTTGACCGTTAATCGAAATTGCGCTTCTTTGTGTATTAGCCTTGTAATAGCTTTTAAAAATCGGATGTTCATAAGTATTCTCTCTTCTTATGGAGCAGGCCGAATGCCTCGGCAATAGAATAAATGCATCTATGATTCGTGCCGCTCGACCCTCGACAGTGTACACATTATTCTAGATCGGGTCGTACGACCTCAGCATAAATCGTGCGTGTTAATGCTTGAAGCCCGAATACACATGATATTATCTTTGATGAATTGAGAGGTTATAATTTATTTATTTGTTTGGAATTTATATGGAATTAATACAATGTTAGTGAAATACTTTTGGAATTTGTTGTTAGTTAAAGAATCATTTAATGTCACGACCCAAAATCCCACCACAGGTGTCGTGATGGCACTTAGTCTCTAAGACTAAGTAATTCGACTATAACAACAATTCAAGCCATTTTTTTTAAATAGAAACTAACAACGGAAATAATTACAAATAACCTTCCAAGACTGGTAATACTGAGTCACGAACTCTAACTAAATACATGAAATGATCTCAAGGATCGAATACTCAATACTGTTTGAATAACAATTAACAGTACAATAAAATGGAAAGACTCCAAGGGACTGCGACGACCAAGCAGCTCTACCTTGAATCCTTGCGACCCCACTCTAACTCTATCTGAGTCTGATATCTCCAATACCTGACTCTGCACAAAAATATGCAGAAGTGTAGTATGAGTACACCACAGTCGGTACCCAGAAAATACCAAGACTAACCTCAGTGGAGTAGTGACGAGGTACAGTCAAGACACTCACTAGTCTAATAACCTTTGCAATATAGTATATAAAAATAATAGGAAACAAATAACAATGATGGCAACAATAATCAACCAGTGATATACACAGCAGGGCAACAAGAACACCATAAATATTGCTCAACAAATAAGGCATTCAAGTAGAACCAATTAATCAAGTCCTTCAAATATAAATCTTTCGTCTATATTTTTTTGTCCAATAATAATTTTCAGGATATAATACTTTCCAATAAATATATTTCGAATATACTCCTTTCAAATAAATATCTTTCAAATATATTTCTTTCAAATAAATATCTTTCAAATATAATTCCTTCAAATAAATATCTTTCAAATATAATTCCCTCAAATAAATATCTTTCAAATATAATTCTTTCAAATAAATATCTTTCGAATAAAAGTCACCCTGTGACACAGCATTTAAAAATTATAAAAATACGGGTCTCATCTCACTTTCATATTTTCACGGCACCTCGTGTCAATTTCTCTATCACAACCACACGGACAACTCACGTGCCAATATCATCATCATTTACTCACGGCATCTCGTGCCCACATTTCATATCACAACTGCATGGACAGTTCGCGTGCCAATATCATCATTATTTACTCACGGCACCTCGTGCCCACATTTTATTTCATAATCCGCCTAGCAATAGCCACAGGCTCCCAATTTCAACATAAATCAGACTATTATCAATTCACCAACAACAAGATAAATTGCACAAGATATAAAAATAAACTCAAGGAAAATCACATCACATGAAAATTACCTACACAATAACTTCACATCATCACGTATTATCGCTGACAATAGCCATCATTATCTCTCCTATAGCCACCCTTATCACTCCTATTATAGTCTCCCTTATCCCCCCGCCCTGACAATATCAATAGCCACCCTTATCGCTCTTATAGCCACATTTATCTCTCCTATAGTCACCTTTATTGCTCCGCCCAGACAATATTCCAACACATATAACAAAAGTGAAATGCCACCCTTATACTCACATAATATCAACAGTGAAATGTCACTCTTATATCCTCAAAATAATAACTCAAACAACACAATAATTTACACGGAATATTATAACGGCAACATAACAAAATCAATTCATATCACAATTTGCCCAATGGACACAACCAATTTCAAAGATAT
Organism: Nicotiana tabacum; assembly: GCF_000715075.1. NCBI lineage: Eukaryota > Viridiplantae > Streptophyta > Magnoliopsida > Solanales > Solanaceae > Nicotiana > Nicotiana tabacum. The sequence goes on along the minus strand of NW_027438436.1, from coordinate 86,757 downwards.
AACAAAATCAATTAATTTCACAACAAATAGCCCAAGACTCCACACAATGTGTATAAAATCTAAAAACAACAACAAAGATGAAAAATACTCAGTATAGGGCAACGCTTGAGAATTATATTAACGTCTCGGTTTAAACTTATTTCATTAATTATTTGCAGATGAAAAATCTATAATATAATTATTTTCAGGAAATATCAAATCACCAAACTCACGGAATTCACATAAATATACAAGTAATAATCACATCAAATTGTCAGATAAAAATAAATTCAACAAATGAGAATTGAGGCATGGCAAATAGATGATTTAATAAATACCAACAATTATCTAATTTACTACACAATATGCCTAAGACTTTAACCCAATAAATTTTGCACATATAAACCCGAGTACGTACTCGTCACCTCGCGTACACGGATTTTCATATTTCACAAATAGCACATAAGACTCGATGCCTAAGGGGTAATTTCCCCACTCAAAATTAGACAAGATACTTACCTTTTTAAAATTATACCGATATTTTAAAATTGCCTTCTTACTTGAATTGACCTTCCGACAGTTCAAATCTTTATGTCAAAGATCTTGCCATTAACACCTTCGAAACTCAATGATCTAAGAAGCCCGGAACCGAAAACCTGGAAAAATACCTCGATTGGAACGCGACTCCACACCTCGAACGGTAAAATGGCGACGATTGTAGCAGTTCTTTTAGTGAAGCAAAAATTAGGAAAAAGGGATAAAAAAAAGGTCCTCTTGATTCACATGGTGGTTGGAATTTTGGAAATAATCAATACGAGTTATGTGGGTGTTAGTTGATGAAGAAGGATAGCCGAATCAATGGGTTTATATGTATTGCTTTTTTCTAAAATTTTCTTTTCCAAAAGATGCTCACCCCTTTTTTGCTCTTTTTCCATCCCTTTCTACTCTAAAGTGTTGTCTCTCACTGTCCGTTCATCCCTTCTTGTGTGTACCATTTTTTATTCTATTTTTTATATTGTTCCCACTTCTTCCCAAAAATCCTCTCCTCTCCTCAAAGTCTTGTCCCTAGTCTCTCTCTTCAACTTCTATATTTTGCACTAAACATATCAAATCAATCCGGAATAACTTTAAATTTTATATACAAGTCATAAATGACGTAATGGAGCTATTTCAATTTCCGGAATCGAAATCCAACCTCGTTATCAAATATTTAACCTTCGATCGAACTTTTCAAAAATTTTCTATTTTTTCAACTTTCGCCAAAATGCATTGAATTGTCCTACAGACTTCCAAATCCAAATCCGAACATACACCTAAGTCCGAAATCATTATACGAAACTAGTGACACTATCGAAATCATATTCTGGGGCCGTTTGCTCAAAAGTCAACTATCCGGTCAACTCTTTCCATTTACATTTCAAAAATAAGAATTGTTCTTTTAATTAAATTCCGAATCTTCTGAAAATCAAACTCGACCACACCGGGTCATAATACATATTACGAAGTTTCTTGAGACCTATAGTCGCTGAACGGGCGTAAATTCTTAAACGACAAGTTGGGTCGTTACATTTAATCATTGTTGCCATTGTGTTAATATTATTATTCACATACTCTATGCATGTTTAGCATTTCTGTATTTTATTGTTAGCCCATAATAAGTGTTGACGTTGATCACTCGTCACTACTTCTTCGAGGTTAGACTGGATACTTACTAGTACACGTTGTTTATGTATTTACGCTATACTTCTGCACTAATCGTGCAGGATCTGAGGTAGGTGCATCTGGCAGTCTTACCGGCGCGCACCCCCCGATACCCCGAGGCCTAGTGGTGAGCTGCTATTCTGAGTCTGTTCGGCAGCATTCAGAGTCTCTCTTTTGCATTACTTTCTGTCTACTCTATTTCAGACTGTAGTTTAGAGTTTTTGTATATTCTACTAGTAGCTCATACACTTGTGACACCAGGTCTTGGAATTTTGCTAGCAGACATTTGATGGTTTTTGAGTGTTTATTTCACCATACTTGTTCTCATATTTGTTTACACTTTATTTTATTAAACCTTTCACCTCTTACTTAACAAATAAAAAGATCAACTATTTCGAAATTGTTAAAAGAATAAATACAGGGCTAGTTCATCATTAGCTTGCCTAGCGGCGACGTTGGGTGCCATCACGGCCTATAGTTGAAATTGGGTCGTGACATGGGATCACCAGATAGTTTAAGTAGGTAACTGACAAAAACGTAATAGTTTAAGGGGGTTTTAGGATAATCACTCTTGGAGAAACAGATAACAATACCACTAAATTATCTACTTTCACAAGGAATGTAATACTACTCCCTCTATTTCAATTTAGATGATATATTTTGCTTATTGAAAATCAATTTGACTAAACTGTGAAGTTAAATTGGATTAGTTCAACTCGGTATTTTAAAATTAAAATTTAAATATTAAAAAACTATACAAAAAATACTACAAGTTGTATTTTTTTCATGTCAATATGATTAAAAATATATATTTTAAGATGTTGGTCAAACTTTATACAGTTTGACTCTCGATAAGTGAAATATGTCATCTAGATTGAAACGGAAGACGTAACATATTGTAATATCCATGATATTCGTGTGGCTGATATTGATCATTTACACATTTCTATTCATCCAAACCCAAATGCTTACTATGAATTAATGCAAACTTCAATTCAGAAACCAAACTATGTCAATTTCAAGACCATTAGTGATATCAATGACGCTGCAAAAGCCAGAATTAGTAATCCCAGCAACAACACCATCTCGTGATAGAAAACATCTTTCTGATATAGATGATCAAGGGAGTCTTGGTTTTCAAATTCCCATATTAATGTTTTACAAATATAGTCCTTCAATGGAAGGCAAAGATCCAGTAAAGGTCATTAAAGAAGGACTGTCAAAGACACTTGTGTTTTACTATCCATTAGCTGGTAGGATCGTTGAATTAATGCCTGATAGGAAGCTTGTTGTGGATTGCAATGGTGAAGGAATCTTGTTTGTAGAAGCTGATGCCCAAGTGGAGCTTGACAAGTTAGGAGACTCCATTAAACCACCATGCCCATACTTGGATCAACTGCTATACAATGTGCCCGGTTCTGCTGGTATCATTGACTGTCCTCTTTTGTTAGTTCAGGTAAACAATCTCCTTTATGTTTGAATAATTTTGAACCCGTGATAGCAGGTTACTTGCATTTTTACGAAATTATCAATTTATAAAAAGTACTAATATTTATCAATAGATTACAGGTTATTACTAAAAATTCGGCCAAAACTGACTGCTGAGTGACCGAATCGGTCAACCATCTGACAAAAAAATCAACCAAAATCGACCGATTATTTTTGCACGAAAATATAATTAAAAAGTATAAAAAAATAAAAAGAAGGCCTTAAATCAAAAAAAACATCAATAATCTAGTGGTAGAATAGTATTCCGTCACATAATATATCCTCTACCTTTCATCGTGGAATTAGGATAATCTTTGCTTTTTTTCTTACATTTTCTTATATCTTAAAAAATATTTTTCTGGGTTAGGATTGCTACTTGTTGGAAAGGGGACCAACGCTTTCAATATATTAATATATCATGTTGATATATTCTTACTTTTGTAAACACTCGTTCATCTTTTTGTTTTTCTTTTTTAATTTTCCTAAACCGTGGTATTGTGGATTTGTCTTGATAAATCCCCTTTGATTTCTAGATAGTGTATTTATTAATTATCTAATTTTAAAAAATCGATCGACTTTAATCGATTTTTTTATTTTTCGGTCGGTTTATTTTTTTGGTCAGTTGTGAAATTTAATTGACCAATCGAAATCGGTAGGTCACAATCGACCGAAGTCGGTCAGTTGGCTCTGCCGACCGCATGATTATAGACCGCCACGTCTCGGTCGATTTTTGGTAATTACCGACCAACATCGATCAAGTTTGACAATCGATTTTTGCCTTTTTTTTAGCAGTGTATAATTACTTAATAAATGACCTGACTGTGTAGATATTTTTTACGATAGAATTTAGACTTTTAGATGAAAATTCTTCTTTTTTATTTCTTGAACAGCAAAAATGCCCTTACATGCATTTATTTCCTGCGCTATAATTTCAATGTCATATTTTGCTTTATTTAACTAATATATTGATGAAACCAGATGGATACAGTACTCTCTTTTCAAAAAAACAAAATTATGTTTAAAACTCTAGTATTTACATAAGTTGCTAAATTTTAGAACTAAATGTCGCATCTATAAAAGAACTTTTTGCAAAATCTTAATGACATTAATGTTAGACGACGTCGTTATTATTGATATTGTTAATAGACAAAATAACATGAATTAGTCGATATATATCGGAAATAGAACGATCATAAAATGAAAATAAAATGAGATCGGAAATAGAAAAATGATGACGGGCATATTATTTTCTTCTTTTCCTAATTAGCATGATGTGTGCCAAGAGTTTTTTGTTCATGATTTAATTTCCCATAGTAATTGAGCTAACATATGATTAACTCCCCCCCCCCTATATATATATATATATATATATATATATATATATATATATATATATATATTCATATGTGAATTTGTTGTTGGATTCAGATTTAATCACACTATGACGGATGCCTATGGAGTGAAATTGTTTCTAAATGCCTTAACTGAATTGATCAAAGGAGCTTCAACACCTACTATATTACCCGTATGGCAAAGGCATATCTTAAGTGCTAGATCATCCCCATGCATTACATGTACGCACCATGAGTTTGATGATCACACAAGCAATAATATTAATGCATGGGATCAAGACAATACTAAGTTGATACAACACTCATTCTTCTTTGGAAATAAAGAGATGGAAGCAATTCAAGACCACGTTTCTCCAAACCAACATGTAATTTATAAAAAATTCGAGTTATTAGTTGCGTTTTTATGGAAGTGTCGTACGATTGCTCTTGGTCTACATCCCGAAGAGATTGTTCATTTGACTTACCTTGTTAATGTACGTGGAAAATCACTAAAATTTGAACTCCCATTAGGATATTATGGGAATGCATGGGTTTCTCCAGCTGCAGTATCAAAAGCAGGATTGCTATGTTCAAGTCCTTTAATGTATGCAGTTGATTTGGTTAAAAAAGTTAAAGATCAAATGAATGAAGAATACGTTAGATCAGTGGCAGATTTATTGGTGATTAAAGGGACATCAGAGTTGATAAAATCTTGGAATTTTATTATCTGAGATAATAGATCTGCTGGATTTGATGAAGTAGATTTTGGATGGGGAGTGCCCATTTTTGGAGGGGTTCCAAAAGCTATATCTATGATCAGCTTTTGTCTTCCTCCTAAAAATAACATGGGAGAAAAAGGTATTTGATAGCTATAAGTTTGCCTCCACTGGCCATGAAAAAATTTCAAGAGATTGTACAAGATACTCGTCACGATCCAAATTCCCAACCCGTCGTGATGGCGCCTAACATACCGGCTATGAGAGCCAAAATATAACAATAGAGAACTAGAACAACATATAGCAGCCTTGTTATAATGTTCAGCTGCTAACTCTGCAACTGTTTTCTTAGGCTGGTTGTACTCCATCTTCAACAGCAATTACAGTTCAATATCAAGAATAATTCTTCAAGCTTTATCTCTAGCACTTGTCAGGTACTGCAAAAGAAATCTTGAAGACAAGTTAACTAAAATGTAACATTAAAAAAAAAATTAAGTCCCGAATGAAGAAAGGCACCGATGCCCCATAATAAGTGATTTTTTTGGCTTTTTATTTTGGTCCAAAATAAGTGTCTTTTTATATAATCAAGAAGGAATTAACTTTATTTTTTCAAAACTTGCCCTTATTTACATATCTTAATGTGTCAAGTTAACAACATATAAATTTTAATTAAGGATAATTCAGTCAAAATATATTTTTGTTCTAGGAGTCAGTATTTTCTTAAGGGGCACATCAAAGATTAAAAAGTCATTTATTATGGACTAGAGGTGGTATGTATAAAAAGTAATCAAGTCTAAAGGACACTTCGAGAGATTTTGAGATTTCACTATTAACATTCTCCTCAAATTGTTTCTTCCTATATATTACACGTTTCTTATGAAATTCGGCTTCGATAGTAATTTCAAATGCAATTTGCTTGGCAGAAATCAAAGTAGTTGCAAATCTTTCATCTCTTTATTTGTTAAATAAAGAAATCAAACTTTTTCACTTCACATAACTTTTTTTTAAATCTTATATATAGACTAATAGGTGTAAAAAAAAAAAAAATGAGGCCTCCACAAATGTGAGGCCTAAATCAATTGCTTTACCTGCTTTATGGACGGGCCCCACTCGGGTTAAAATTCACAACAGCCTTGACTAGCTCCATGTCTCTTGACATAGTCTGAGGATCTGATAAATATTTTCCACAACCCCAAAACACAAATCCTCTCTTTCTAAGGTCAACCTCTAAAAAAGGATGAGGAAAAACCAGCCCAGCCCATTTAACTACTAAAACCAATTCTCCATTGGCCCTTTTCTGCTTGAGACCAAAAACAAAAGCCCAACCCTCCAAGTTTCCTTTTCCACTTTCACCAGAATATCCATATTTCCGTCATCACTAGCCTTATTGGTGATGTTGCCTAGGAGTCTTAGGTGGTTTGTTTATAGATTGGACACAATCCTTTTCAAAGTTTGTTGTGATATACAGCAAAGCAAGAAGACAAACTTAGAAGAAAACAAGAGACGAATTACCAAATCACAACAAGTAATGACAAAATAATTAACATCGACTACACATAAAGAAGGAAAAAAATGGAATAAATGAGTTACATGCGATTATCATAGCTGACGCGGCACAGGCTGATATATTAATGATATCTTATTTACTTGTACTGATTATTGAATTAAACCTCTGCCACAAGAAAATATGTTATTTCACCTCATTTTTCAGGAAAGTAACGAGACTATATATTAAATCATACCAACTAGCGGGATGAGAAATTTTAGTCAAATTATTATAAAAACAAGCTATCAAGTAAATTCGGATAATTACAAAGTAACAAATAATAACAGGCTAACTAAACACAAATTACCTATATTTGGAGAAATAAATAATAATACCACTAAATTATCTACTTTCACAAAGAATAATACTATTCTTTCTGTTTCAATTTAGATGACGTATTTTGGAAGAAGTAACATGTTATAATATCTTGTGGCCGATATTGAATCATTTACACACTTCTATAAATCCAAACCCAAAAGCGTACTATGAATTAGTGCAAACCTCAATTCAGAAACAAAACTATGTCAAGTTCAAGACCATTAGTGATATCAATGACGCTGCAAAAGCCAGAATTAGTAATTCCAGCAACAACAACACCTCGTGAGAGAAAACATCTTTCTGATATAGATGATCAAGGGAGTCTTCGTTTTCAAATTCCCATATTAATGTTTTACAAATATAATCCTTCAATGGAAGGCAAAGATCCTGTAAATCTCATCAAAGAAGGATTGTCAAAGACACTAGTGTTTTACTATCCATTAGCTGGTAGGATCATTGAATTAATGCCTGATAGGAAGCTTGTTGTGGATTGCAATGGTGAAGGAATCTTGTTTGTAGAAGCTGATGCCCAAGTGGAGCTTGACAAGTTAGGAGACTCCATTAAACCACCATGCCCATACTTGGATCAATTGCTATACAATGTGCCTGAATCTGCTGGTATCATTGACTGTCCTCTTTTGTTAGTTCAGGTAAACAATCTACTTTATGTTTGGTTTATATGGAACTATTTAAGTTATATATTCGCCGATAATGTGAAGGTTTTTTTAACTTGTGATAGCAGCATCAGGTTACTTGAATTTTTACGAAATTATCAATTATAGTAAGTAATATTTATCAATTAAGAGATTTATCTCTAGTTATTTAATAAATGATATGATTGTGTAGATATTTTTTACCTTAGAATTTAAATTTTAGATGAAAATTCTTCTTTTTTATTTCTTGAACAGCAAAAACGCCCTTACAGGCATTTATTCACTGCGCTATAATTTCAATGTCACACTTTGCTTTATTTGTCTAATATATGATGAAACCAGATGGATAAAGTAATCTCTTTGGAAAAATATATATGTTAGTATTTACATAAATTGCTAAATTTTAGAGTTAATGTCGTGACTATAAAAGAACTTTTTGCAAAAACTTAATGAGGTTCCGGTGATGGAAAAGGAATAGTGACATTAATGTTAGACGACTTCATTACTATTGATATTGTTAATCGACCAAATAATATAGATTAATTGGAGTAAATTTCATGGGTAGTCATTCAACTTTGTGTTCATTACTCTAAAGTCATTCTTTTTTTGTTACGTAAAAGTCATTCAACTTTGTATTCATTACTAAAAAGTCATTTTTCTTTCTTTTGTTACACAAAAAAAAGTATTTTATTATGCTCTAGTTATCACAATAGTCACTTTAACCAGATTTTATAAAACTTTCACCTGAAAAGTCTATTATGCCCTTGACATTCTAAATCCTCCAATTTTGTGTAATATATACCATATTATATACTATATAATATATTTTTACTTAGGTATTTTACTTATAATTAAAATAACTTAATATTATATTCTTTATTATTTTTATAATATATTTGTACTTTTAATTTTTCCTTAACGTTAGTTTTCAAGATATATAGGTAACATTATCTATATATCTATTTTTTCCTGAGCCAAGGGTCTATTGGAAACAGGCTCTCTATCCTCACAAGGTAGGGGTAATGTTTGCATACACACTACCTTCCCCAGATCCCACCCACAGTGTAGGATATTACTCGGTATGTTATTGTTGTTGTTGTTGTATAGGTCACATTAATAAATTTGTCAATAAATTACTGTGAACAAATCTCAAGTCAACGTTCTTAACCATGCCTGATAATTTTTTAAAATAAAATTTATAAAATTAAAGTTCACATATTTATCAGCCAAGCCATAGTCGTTAATCAAATAAATAAAATACTCACATTTAGTACACTAACATATAAGATTAACACTTTTAAATAAATAATATTAACAGAGAAAGCATACAAAACTTAATATTAAATACAAATATATTTGAATACTTAAAAAAAGTGTCACTGACTAAAAAAATAATATTATTTGTTAAATAAATATTTTATTATTATTTTAAATAAATATTAAAATAAGATTTTTTTGTTGTTTTTATATTTTTAAATATATTCATCTTTGAATATGATTAAACAAATTGAGTGTCAGGGGAGAACTAAATGTATGGATATATTATAAAAATAATAAATAAAATAATATAAAGTTATTTTAAATATAAGCAAAATAGCTAGGTAAAAATATATTATATAAGTATATAATATAGAAGGTATTACTTAAATGAGAGAATTTATAATGTCAATGGCATAATAGACTTTTCAAGTGAAAGTTTTACAAAATCTAGTTAAAGTGACTATTGTAATAACTAGAGCATAGTAAAATATTTTTTATGTAAAAAGTGACTTTTGGCTAATGAACATAAATCTAATTAGCGTAATGTGTGCCAAGAGTTTGTTGTTCATGACTTAATTTCCCATAGTCATCAAAGTTCCCTTACTTAAGCTAACATATGATTACCCCCTCCCCCTTACTCTCTCTCTATATATATATTTATAGGTGACCCGTTTTAGCTGTGGAGGATTTGCTGTTGGATTCAGATTAAATCACACTATGATGGATGCCTATGGTGTGAAATTGTTTCTAAATGCTTTAACTGAATTGATCAAAGGAGCTTCAACACCTACTATATTACCCGTATGGCAAAGGCATATCTTAAGTGCTAGATCATCCCCATGCATTACATGTACGCACCATGAGTTTGATGATCACAAAAGCAATAATATTAATGCATGGGATCAAGACAATACTAAGTTGATACAACACTCATTCTTCTTTGGAAATAAAGAGATGGAAGCAATTCAAGACCACATTTCTCCAAACCAACGTGTAATTTATAAAAAATTCGAGTTATTAGTTGCATTTTTATGGAAGTGTCGTACGATTGCTCTTGGTCTGCATCCCGAAGAGATTGTCCATTTGACTTACCTTGTTAATGTACGTGGAAAATCACTAAAATTCGAACTCCCCTTAGGATATTATGGGAATGCATGGGTTTCTCCAGCAGCAGTATCAAAAGCAGGATTGTTATGTTCAAGTCCTTTAACATATGCAATTGATTTGGTTAGAAAAGTTAAAGATCAAATGAACGAAGAATACGTCAGATCAGTGGCGGATTTAATGGTGATTAAAGGGAGACCGGAGTTGACAAAATCTTGGAATTTTATTATCTCAGATAATAGATCTGCTGGATTTGATGAAATAGATTTTGGATGGGGATTGCCTATTTTTGGAGGGGTTCCAAAAGCTATATCTGTGATTAGCTTTTGTCTTCCTCTTAAAAATAACATGGGAGAAAAAGGTATTTTGATAGCTATAAGTTTGCCTCCACTGGCCATGAAAAAATTTCAAGAGATTGTACAAGATACTTGTCACAATCCAAAATTTCAGCCCGTCGTTATAGCGCATAACATACCGGCTAGGAGAGCCAAAATATAACAATAGAGAACTAGAACAACATATAGCTGCCTTGTTATAATGTTCAGCGGCTAACTCTGCAACTATTTTCTTAGGCTGCTTGTACTCCCTTTTCAACATCAATTAGAGTTCAATATCAACAATACATTTTCAAGCTTTATTCCTAGCACTTGCCAGGTACTACAAAAGAAATCTTGAAGACAAGTTAACTAAAAAAAAAGAAACACAAAAAGAAAAAAGAACTAAATTCCGAATTAGTACAAAAAATTATTTTGATCACTATTTATTGTCAATTACGGCAATGTACGCCAAAATTTGACAAGCGCAAAATACAAGACGAAATTGATGCTCGCTAGCGAAACATTGTATAGTTAAATTATTATCTTCACATGCATTAGATTTAAACAATATTCGAGTAATTTCTGTCTTATTTGCTATTCAGGATGATCAACACTTGATTTCGAGTAATTACTACTACAATTAACTACTAAATTAAGATTACCAATAATTAGACCTCATCACAGAGAAGGAGAGTTGAACTAACAGGTTGTAAACAATGGGAGAAATAAGGGTCGTGACAGGATATGTGTAAGATGACTATTTGAGATCTAACTCTGTTTAAATTCACTCTAATGTGCTAATGATTCTCACAAATTCACTCGATGATTAGCTTAAACGTAAGGTTAAGATTCATCTCTCGATTAAATCTGAACTCTACAAAATAAACTAATATAAAACACTGTGAAGATATGCAAGAATATGTTAATGGACTAGTCTTTAGGAAAACGTCTCTCAAATATTCACCTAACTTGGTTTAATCAATAATTCAAAAAGCTCTCTCGATTACTTAGAAGAATCACTAAATTAAACCAAATCAAATAATGTAAAGATAATTACCAAAATATTTCTCTTTCGATTAAATAAACCGGTGAATAAAGTTGGAAACAATTCAAAGTTCCATACACGTAATCACACAATTAAATTAGAGTTAATCCACAAATATCAATCAAAATACCATATCCGTCAAAATCTTAGGAAAAAACTACTCCATAGGTATGGAGAAAGTTATCACAAATACGTTTAAGAACATAGAAAACATCAAAGACAATTTTACAATACTAACTCTCGTTTTTACATCGATTGGCAAGAGAATTTATAAAATCTTATATCTTCAAGACGTGGTAGCTCTCCCAAAACTCTCCTAGGTCGAATTCCCTTCAAAAATCGTGTTTATAGTATATTTATACTGAATATGAACAGACCTAAACTAAAATACTCACTCTGAACCGAACCGAAATAACTCGCAAAATATTGCACTAGTACATCAGCGCGACGCACGGGACGCCGCATTAGTGGCACTTTTCATAGAAGTGCACAATTGTGCCTAACAATTAAATAGGCAGCAACCTTGGTGTACACAAAGTCCAACATCACGTGTAAGTGGACAAATTTAGAAGACTGCCCCTTTTCCTTCCTGATGCAATTTGCCAAGTCACTGAAATACCACACACCCTTGAGCACGGAGGTGTTAGTGCAAATCTTGGCTTTGTACATTTTTTCTCACTTTTTCATATATATATATATATACACACACTATCTCCGACCCCGTATTCAATCCCGACTTAACTATCAAACTTCAAAGTTTTATTTATCTAATTAAGCTCCAAAAATGTATTTTAGCTTGGATTCTCAACCTACACAACAAAAAACACGTAACGAGTATAAATTATCGATATTTTAGCTCAAACACAGTTGAAGTGTAGCAAATAATAGGTGCAAAGTAGCCAAAAACTTGTATTTCTAGCCTATCATCACGTACTAAATCACTGATAATTTTTTTTCATACCCGCGTGTATATCATCAAGAGAGAAACATGAGAGGGCGGCTTTTGGGAGATGGATCTATATCTACACGCAAGCACGGCCAATTCAACGTGCTACCAGTCCGTCGTGGTCACATGCTTAATATCATAAACCGGCGTGGTCACAGGCATAACAGTACAACCCAGGTTAAAAGATGCTTTTAGTGCTCCTCCTGTTGCTTCTGGTAACTGAATTGTGTCTAAATGTTACAACGTTATGTTCTCTGTGCAACTATTCTATTTGGCACGATTCATGCAAATGATGTTAGTCCGTGTACAAACTATGTTTCTAACACCAAAGTAGTGAAGGTTGCTGTGTCGGACCTAACACTATCGTTCTACGTCTCAGGCACAACTGCTTTGAATTAACTTAGGAAGAGTTTAATTTCTATGTACTGATAATATAAAAGATATTTATCCAATCAGATCATTTGTTAGGTAATATTGGCTCTATAAATATTAATTGATAGTATGATTAAGATGGGTAAAAAACATATAGGTTAAAATTCGCACTATAACAGCCTTGACTAGCTCCCCGTCTCTTGACATAGTCCGAGGATCTTATAACTGTTCTTCACAACCCAAAACACAAATCCTCTCTTTCTAAGGTCAACCTCTAAAAAGGAGGAGGAAAAACCAGCCCAACCCTCCAAGTGTCCTTTTCCACTTTCACCGGAACATCTATATGTCACGACCCAAAATCCAACTAACTAGTCGTGATGACACCTAACCCAACCCGCTAGGTAAGCCAAATAGCAATAATCCGATTCAAAAGAGATTTAACTGAGAAAATAAATGATGAAATAACTGAGCTTTTATACAAAATCCCAAAGACTGGTAGTACAAATCATGAGCTTCTAAGATTTAGAGTTTACAAATCTGGTATGAAATAAATTGATCATCTGTTGTAAATATACACAAACAGATTAATAATTCTAAAGCTACCAAGAACGAGAGGCAACTATGACCGGATGCAGGTACGTCTCCAATGCCAGCTACAACATCAGCATCCAAAATCTGCACACAAGGTGCAGAAGTTTAGTATGAGTACAACCAACCCCATGTACTCAATAAGTAACAAACCTAATCTTAGGTTGAAAGCAGTGACGTGCTTGGACAGCGGTTAGAATCCAACACCAATAGCCAACAACAACTTATAACATCATAATAAAAATAGTACAAGAAGTAACTCAAGGATATGATGCTCAGCTCGTCCACAATTATGGAAAAATAGGCATGCTTTTCAAGTATAATAGTAAAACCCAAATCTTTCACCGAAATCACCCAAATATGAGTATATCAGAAAACTGTGATTTTTTTCAAAGACTTTCAACAACAGGTAAAATATTTAAATCTCAGATGGCATGAGGTAAGTACATCTCTATGCCTACATGTAAATGTGCATGTGACGTCATAAATGTCACAATACCGTGTAATATGAGGAAATGCATCTCTATGTCTGTATGTCAAATATACTTGTCAATGCAATGCATCAGAGCGATGAACTCATGTAATCACACTCTAAGAGTACTCAATATCACTGTCTCCCACTCCCACTCATCACACTCAAATCACTCAGCACACTCAGCCTCTCAGCACTGTACGGTACCTGCTGTGGCGTGCAGCCCGAACCACATATAGCAATAAGACTGCTGCGGAGTGCAACCCGATCCACATATAGCCATAAGGCCTGTTTTGGCGTTTAACCAGATCCACATATATCCATGAGGCCTGTTGCGGCGTGCAACCCGATCCACATATAGCCATAAGGTTTGTTGCGACGTGCAACCCGATCCACTAATCTCACTCACAACACGGCTCTCGTGCCCCAACTCAATCATCAATCTCTCTAGTCTCTCGGGCTCACAAATCTCATGCCAATCAGCCCAAATAATAATAACATGTTGTGACAACAAATGATAATAGAGACTGAGATATGATATGCAAATGAATGACTATAACTAAGTATGCAACTACAATTTAAGCAAATAACTCAACAGCAGATATGACCTCAGTGGGTCCCAACAGAATAAGCATATAGCCTAAACATGATTTCTAACATGGATCACAACTCAATTACTCTAGCACGTAGGAATTTTATGGATAAACACAAGCTTAGGTAACTACACAGTATCACAGAATCATCCGTGTCATATTCACATGGTGCACGCCTACACGCCCGTCACCTAACATGTGTGTCACAGAAAAACCAAACACATAATACGTATATTCAGGGATTCATACACTCAATACCAAGTTTAGAAGTGTTATTTACTTCAAACAAGCCGAATCCAATACCGAGCAAGCCAAACGATATTAAAAAATGCCATCCCACGCATACCGATCTCCGAACGGCTCGAAATACGGGGTTTCATGATGATGGGGTAGACTTATGCGTTGATGATTGTGGAGATTCTTTTTGGACTTTATGGGTTGAACAGTGCGTTGGGGAGTTGAAGAAATGTTTTGGAAGTGCAGGGCATTTCTGCGGTCCATTCTGCAGTCGTAGAAAAGATCTGCGGATCGCAGATCTGTTGCAGACTGAAGCAGAAATCTGGCAAAATTTTGGACCATTATGCGGTCCATTATGAACCATCGCAGACCCACCATGAAAATATTTGGAAATAAGTTCTACAGTGTATTATGCGATCACAGAATAGGTTTGTGGACCGCAGACTAGTCACAGAGTGAGGCAGGAATGCCCAGTTCCAGAGGGCCATTACGCGGTCCATTTTGTGGACCGCAGAAGCATTATGCGATCGCATATGCGACCGTAGATCTGCATCGAGGTTTCATTTTTATGGTTTTATAAACCCGACCCAATTCTTATAAAAGAGACTTAGGGATCATTTTAAAAGGTTCAAATTTATATTTTAGAGAGAAGAAGGTGGTCTAGAGTGAGAAAAGGAACTTCTAAGTCATTTGTTCATCAATCTTTGCTCAAGCCTTAAAGAAATCTCTAGGGTAACTCACAAGGTCTTCAACCAAAAGGTAAGGTTCTAGCCCTAGCCTTCAATTTCGAGTTTTGACTGAAAATAGGTATTAAGCCAAGCAATTCTTGGGTGTGGGAGTTGTTCATTATGCATGCATGTACTATCTAGGGTTGTGGGGAGATTGTTTAGCTCAATTATGTAGATTTTGGGTAGTGAAATAGAGGAACCCACCATAGGAGTACCTTGAGATCATAATGGCCACCTAGTGTTTGATAAAATGCTCAAATGAGCTAAAATCATGAACTCTTTCCTAATTCGTGTTCAATGTTGTTGTGTCTCTAAATAGATCAAAGTTTCCAGGATTCCAGAACTGTGTAGGGAATTAAGGAAAGCTCAAAGCAAGGTATGTTGGCTAAACTCCTCTTTTAGAATTGAACCTCACAATGGCATTGTAAGTCCCGTGATGCTCATTATAAATTGATTATTCCAAATAAGCCTTGTGTCAAAATAAATATGCGTTCAATATGTATTCCAAGGATTCTTGTTATGTTGAGTTACTGTTTAAGAATGTGGATTAAGTATGGGTTGTGTGTTATTATGTTATGATTTAAAAACGTGATTCTAATGAAAGCTATTATGTCAAATTGTGTAAGAAATCACATGTGCCTAAGACCCTAAATTGCTCAAATGTGTGTTTAAAGTCTTAATTTGAAAGGCATTATTGTTGATTATCCATGATGGTAATTGAAAGTGAAAGAAGAGAACATGAAATATGGTGTGCGTCCAACATGCCAAGAATGATATTGCGTCATGTCTATTGGTGCTAATGAAATATATGATAGGCACAAAATTATGAAATAAGTGGTAAATCCTTTTAATAGTAAATGCTTTGGGAGTATCGATTAGCCACCGAGGAAGGGTAGCTCGAAATAACCTAACCCCGAAACAACATGTGCCGGTGTAGGAGTGATTGAGGGGTAAATCCTCGCGTTAATGTGATGAGATTGTTTCCCCTTATTTGGGATGAGATTGATGTGTTGAGCTATTTTCCCTTATATGGGATGAGATTATTGCTAGCGAGATGTAATGTGATGTCGACCCACACGACATTGTGGCGAGACAACTTAGCAGATCAGGCTTAGATGTGACGCCATGCCGCACACATGGTGGTATTGTGAGTGGATGTCTCGGGGTGATACGGCTTAGCCGGTCGTGCTGAGATACTCCGTGCTAAAACATGGTGGTGTATAGGTGCTAAAGATCTCCCAACTTAAAAAAATTGGAACTTACTTGAAATTTGCCTTTCCCCTAACTTGACACCTTGATACTATTTGATTCACTTGTTGATTTCCTGCTTCCTTCTCCATTTGCTGTTACTCGTTCTATTGAGAGGGTGTTTAGTTTTACACACTAGTACTATTCCATATGTACTAACGTCCCTTTTGCTGCGGGCGCTGCATCTTTAATGGATGCAGGTGGTTCCATAGCAGGTGGTATTGATCAGTGATAGTAGCACACCCTCTCCTCAGATGACCTGGTGAGCCCCACTTCATTTCGGGGTCTTGTATCTCTTGCTCCATGTACTTAGTGTTATGAGGTATATACGGGACCTTGTTGCTGACACTGTTGTAGAACTCTTTTGTTTATGTTAGAGGCCGTAGACATAGTATGGGTTGTATCTGTTTTTGGGAAGGTTAAACTAAAAATATTGTAATCGTATCATCTATTCCACTTTAACTATGATTATATAATGTACTGTTTTGGAGACTTGTTAATGACGTAACTAATGGGAATATTCACATGACCTCATACTCTCTAATTAATGAAATGTATTCTTCTCTTTATTCATGGGTGCGTTGGGTAGACAACACTGTGTAGGCTTGCTTGACCATGATAACTCTGTTGAGCGCCGATTGCTCTCCCCGAGGTCAGGGCATTACACACTTGGTATCAGAGCCTAAGGTTTTAAAGTGTCCTAGGATGTCTCGGAGCCGTGTCTACTAGAGTCCTTCTTATCGTTGTATTATCAACCACATCTATAATTAGGAGGCGACTTAGGCATTTAGGAATAATACCCTTCTTTGATGTTCTAGATCATGCGATAAAGTTGATTGTAAGATTGTTCCTTCTTTAACTAGTGCATTGCTCTAATTTTCAGTATATGGCGCCTAGGAAGAGAGCCAGAACTGGCCAAGAAGCCAATGCCACCCCAGGAGTGGCAGTTGATACTTTACTTGATGATGCGGGTGAGCACCCGATGGGTGAGAATATTCCCCCGACTACTACATTGTTTGATTTCAGTACACCTGATCAGAATGCACCAGTTCCTACACCTAGTGAGGGTGCAATGATCCCTCCAACTAATATTCCAGTTCCACCTCCAGCTCCAGCTTCTGGTCCCGGTGAACCTGATAGGGATCTTAGGGTAGCCATACAAAAGTTGGCTCAAATAGTGGCTTCGCAAGCCCAGAGGTCAAATGTTTCACCCACTTCTTTTAGTCACCCAGGGGATTCCTCTAGTTCCAGGGTGAACATGTTTCTTCAGTTGGATCCTCCGGTGTTCACATGTACGGATCTTGAGGAGGACCCCCCAGGACTTTATTGACGATATGAATAAGACCCTCTGAGTTATGCGTGATAGTGAGATGGAGGGAGTGGAGTTAGACTCCTACCTCCTAAAAGCGGTGGCCTATTCTTGGTTTGAAATGTGGGAGGAATCCCGTAAGGAGGGAAGCTCTCCGGTGAGTTAGAGTGAGTTTGTTGATACTTTCATTGATCATTTCTTGCCTGCCGAGACTAAGGTAGCCCATGCCGCCGAGTTTAAGGGCCTGAAGCAAGGTAGCATGAGTGTGTGGGACTATCATATGAGATTCACACGCCTGTCTAAATATCCCATCTACATACTTCCCACTATCGAGGCTAGAGTGTGCCGGTTTGTGTAGGGCCTTAGCCCCTTGGTTATTAATAACACCTCTACAGCCGCTTTGAATTCTAATATGAACTATGGTAAGATTATGGGATTTGCTCAAGCCACAGAGACCCACAAATTGAGGAATAGAATGGAGTGTGATAGCAGCATCAAGGCCCGGTCCGCGGGCAACTTTGGTGGTTCTTCTGGTGGTAGTGATGGTGGTGGGTCAGCATTCAAGGGAGGGTCATCAGGGCCATCCTAGTCTTTTGCTCAGGCTTCAATTAGTGCATAGCCATCGAGGCCCAGTCAGCAGCATGGGAGCTATTTTAGGCCCAGCCAGGGCAACAAGGGATCCTACCAGCAAGGTCTATAATGGTGGGAGATTTTAGTAGCAGCGGAGGCCCCTATGCCCTAGGTGCAGGAAGATGCACTTTGGGGTCTGCTATATGGACTAGACCATATGCTACGAGTGTGGTACGAGGGGTCACATTCAGAGGGATTGCCGTTCATCTCACTAGAGCATGGGCAGGGGTGTAGCAGAGCTAGCCAGTTCTGCCGCTACTACATCCGCATCACCTTCTCCTGCTCGAGGCACCCCAGCACCCGCAGGATGTGGTGCAACTAGGGGTTGTACATAGAGTTTGGGAGGACCCAGTCATTTCTATGCTATAAATTGTAGCCAGAGTTCAGAGGCTTCTCCAGATGCTTGCACAGTTATATTGACTGTCCAATCTTATGATGTGTATGCTCTTATTGATCCCGGTTCCAATTTTCCCTATGTCACTACCTATGTTGCTATGGAATTTGGGATAGAACCGGAATAGATCCATGAGCCGTTCTCTGTATATACTCTGGTTGGTGAGTCTATTGTAGCCGCGAGGGTTTATAGGGATTGTGTTATCATGGTGCGTGGTCGGGACACCATGGCCAATCTCATTGAATTGGGGATGGTTGATTTTGATGTAATAATGGGGATGGATTGGCTTTATTCATGTTTCACTAAGCATGATTGTCGAACCAAAACCACCAGGTTTGAATTTCCAAATGAGTCAGTGATTGAATGGAAGTGGGATGATGTGGTGTCAAAGGGTAGGTTTATTTCTTACCTTAAGGCCACGAAGATAATTAACAAAGAGTGTATCTACCATATGGTCTGGGTTATGGACACTGATACTGAGGCACCTACACATGAATTTGTGCCTGTTATAAATGTATTTTCGGGGGTCTTTCTAGATGAGCTCCCTGGTATCCCGCCAGACAGAGAGATTGATTTGAGATTGATGTGATTCCAGGCACGCAACCTATATCTATTCCTCCCTACAGAATGGCACCGGCAAAATTGAAGGAGCTAAAGGAACAATTGAAGGATTTGTTAGGGAAGGGTTTCATTCGACCGAGTGTGTCACCTTGGGGCGCACCGGTCCTTTTTGTAATTAAGAAAGATGGGTCACTGAGAATGTGTATTGACTATCGGCAGCTCAACAAGGTCACGATCAAGAATTAATACCCACTGCCAAGTATAGATGACTTGTTTGACCAATTGCAAGGTGCTAAGTACTTCTCCAAGATCGATTTAAGATCTGGGTATTACCAATTGAGGACCAGGGAGCAGGATATTCCGAAAACAGCTTTCAGGACCTGGTATGCGTACTTTGAATTTTTGGTAATGTTTTTTGTCTAACAAATGCCCCGGCAGCTTTCATGGATCTTATGAACCGAGTTTTCAAGTTGTTTCTCTACTCTTTTGTGATAGTGTTTATTGACGATATCCTTGTATATTTACGCAGTCGAGAGGACCATGCCGACCATCTCAGGGTAGTTTTGCAGACCCTGTATCAGCACCAGTTGTATGCGAAGTTTTCGAAATGTGAATTTTGGCTTGAATCTAGACACAAAATTATGGTTGATCCTCAGAAGATTTCAGTGGTGAAGAATTGGCCTAGACCTACTACCCCAACCGAGATTCGCAGTTTCTTGGTCTTAGCTGGATATTACAGGAAGTTTGTGGAGGGGTTCTCTACCCTTGCCTCTCCATTGACTAAATTGATGCAGAAGGCAGTTAAGTTCCAATGGTCAGATGCTTGTGAAAGGAGCTTCCAGGAGTTGAAATCGAGATTGACCACACCACAAGTGTTGACTCTACCAGACGGTATAGATAGATTTGTGGTATATTTTTATGCTTCAAGAATCAGACTTGGGTGTGTATTAATGTACCATGGCAAGGTGATAGCTTATTCTTCTAGGTAACTCAAGATTCATGAAAAGAACTATCCAAAACATGACTTAGAGCTTGTGACGGGGGTATTTGCGTTGAAGATTTGGCGTCATTATCTGTATGTGGTCCATGTGGATATATTCACGGACCATAAAAGCCTCCAATACATTTTCAAACAGAAGAAATTAAATCTGAGTCAGAGAAGATGGCTTGAGTTACTCAAGGATTACTATATCGATATTCTATATCATCCAGGGAAGGCTAATACTGTAGCGGATGCTTTATGCCGGAAATCAATGGGTAGCTTGGCTCACTTGGAGGCATATAAAAGGTCGTTGGCCAAGGATGTTCATCGGTTGTCTAGTTTGGGAGTTCGTCTTGCGGATTCTAGCGAAGGAGTGGTTATACAAAATAGGACTGAATCATCACTTTTTGTGGAAGTCAAGGAAAAGCTGTACAACGACCCATTGTCGGTACAATTGAAGGAGGGAATTCATAAACATGAGACCATGGCCTTTTCTCTTGGCATGGATGATGGTACACTAAGGTACCAAGGGTAACTATGTGTTCCAAATGTGGATGGTCTCCGGGAAAGAATAATGATCGAGGCTCACACTTCTAGATATTTCATGCACCCGGGCTCTACAAAGATGTATCATGATCTTAAGGAAGTCTACTAGTGAAATGATATGAAGAGCAGTGTAGCGGACTTTGTAGCGAGATGCTCAAATTTTCAATGAGTAAAGACCGAACACCAAAGGCCTGGTGGGTTGGCACATAACATAGAAATTCCAATGTGTAAGTGGGAAATGATAAATATGGACTTTGTGATGGGTCTACCTCGCACTCCTCCCAAGTTCGACTCGATTTGGGTGATTGTGGAGTGACTCACGAAATCAGCTCATTTCTTACCTGTTAAGGATACCGACACAGCAGAATAATATGCTCAGTTATATATCATGGAAATAGTAAGGTTGCATGGCATTCCTGTTTCTATTATCTCAGATCGAGGGGCACAATTCACAACTAACTTTTGGAAGAAATTTCAGCAAGGTTTGGGTACTTAGCTGAATCTTAGTACAACCTTTCACCCGCAGACTGACGGGTAGGCAGAGTGGACTATTCATATGCTTGAGGATATGTTGCGCGCTTATGTTCTTGACTTCAAAGGTAGCTGGGATGATCATTTTCCGCTTATAGAATTTTCCTACAATAATAGTTATCATGCTAGCATTCAGATGGTGTTGTTTGAGGCTCTATATGGTAGGAGATGTAGATCTCCCATTAGGTGGTTCGATATTGGGGAAGCAGAATTGATAGGACCAGACCTTGTGCATTAGGCTATGGAGAAGGTTAAGATCATTAAGGATCGGTTAGGAACTGCTCAAGGTCATCAAAAGTCCTATTCGGATGTGTGTCGCAGGGATTTGGAGTTCAAAGAGGATGATTGGGTATTCTTGAAGATTTCCCCCATGAAGGGCATAATGCAATTTGGTAAGAAAGGGAAGTTGAGTCCGAGGTATGTCGGACCATACAGAATCATTCAGAGGGTTGGTCTAGTTGCATACAGGCTTGAACAACCTCCAGATATGCCTTTAGTGCACCCTGTGTTCCACGTATCCATGTTGAAGAAGGTGGGTTGGGATCCGTCGCTCATTGTTCCGATTAATACAATTGAGGTTAATAAAGAATTGACTTATGAAGAAATTCCAATTGCAATTCTTGATAGGAAAGTTCGAAAGTTGAGGAATAAAGAGATTGCATCCGTGAAAGTGTTATGGCAAAACCAACAAGTCGAAGAGGCCACCTGGGAGACTGAGGAAGAAATGAAGAAGAAATACCCTCATTGTTTGAATAATCATATATTTGTAAAGTTGTGTTCTATGAAAATGCTAAGAGTTTACCTTCTATGAATTATGTATCATTTGTACAGTTGGTGTTAAGGGTGTTCCTTTTTGGTGATATATTGCTTGTGAGGCCACGGTTGCCGTTGTTCTTATGTTATGTTGCGTTGTTGGTTCATGTATATGTTGCAAGGGTTGGTTTCTGGGGTTTTCTAGCAGGTGTATAGGCCCAGCTACAGGGGAAACTCTATTGAAATTTGTGGAAATTTAGGGAGTTAGTCTAAAATTTGGGGACTGCTGGTATGTGAAGAAATAGTTGAATCACAGTGACTGCTAATGACGGACTTCGACCCTCATTCGAGGACGAATGATCTTAAGCGGGATAGGATGTAAGGCCCTGTAAAAATTTACCTAAAACCCGGAGTTTCGTCATGCCGGGGTAGAAGCGACAACCACTTCGCAGAAGAGGCTACGCACCTGCGATCCACAAAGCGCAGGTGCAATACACTAGGAACATATTGGCCTTCATGACCAAAATAATGATCTGAAATTAGTCTGCAACCCATCCGAGCCACTCGAAACCCCGTCCGAATATTCCAACTAGTCCTATAACACAACACGGACCTACTCGAGGCCTCAAAGCACATCAAACAACGTCAAAACTATGAATCACATCACGAATCGAACTTATGAATTTTCAAATCTTCTAACTTCCAAAACCCATGCCGTAACATACCAAATCAACCCGGAATGACGTCAAATTTTGCATGCAAGTCCAAAATGACATAAAGCTAATCCAACTCTCGGAATCGCAATCTGATCCCGATATCACCAAAGTTGACTCCCGGTCAAACCTCTCAATCTTCAAAAACTTCAACTTTCAAATCTTTTGCCTAAATGTTTCAAATTACCCTACGGTCCTCCAAATCGAAATCCGGATGCACGACTAAGTCCAAAATCACCATAAAAAGCTTTGGAATCATCCAAACTCCATTTTGGATTCATTTACACAAAAGTCAAATTCTGGTAAACTCTTATCGCTTAAACTTCTAAAATAAGAATCCTTCTTCCAAATTTACCCCAAATCATCTTAAAACAGAGCTCGGCCACACATGCAAGTCATAACACATAATACAAAGCTTCTTGAGACCTTAAGCCATTGTAAGGCCCCGTAAAAGTTTACCTAAAACCTGGGGTTTCATGATGTCGGGGTAGACTTATGTGTTGATGATTGTGGAGATTATTTTCGGACTTTTGGGTTGAACAGTGCGTTGGGGAGTTGAAGGAAATGTTTTAGAAGTATAGGGCATTTTTGCGGTCCATTCTGTGGCCGCATAACTGATATGCGGACTCCAGATATGTCGCAGACTGAAGTAGCAATCTCGGCAAAATTTTGGACCATTATGTGGTCCATTATGCGGCCACGTAATCATTTCATAGGCCGCACAAACCATCGCAAACCCATCATGAAAATTTCCAGAGGAAAGTTCTACGATGCATTATGCGATAGCAAAATAGGTCTGCAGACCGCAGATCGGTCACATAGTGAGGCAGGAATGCCCAGTTCCGCAGGGGATATTATGCGGCCCATTTTGCGGACCGCACAAGCATTATGTGGTCTCATATGCAACCGCAGATGTGCATCGAGGCTTCATTTTTCTGGTTTTATAAACCCGACCCCATTCTTATAAAATAAATTTAGGGATCATTTTAGAAGGTTCAAACTTATATTTTAGAGAGAAGAAGTTGGTCTAGAGTGAGAAAAGGAAATTCTAAGTCATTTGTTCATCAATCTTTGCTCAAGTCTTGAAGAATTCTCCAAGGTAACTCACAAGGTCTTCAACCAAAAGGTGAGGTTCTAGCCCTAGCCTACAATTTTGAGTTTTGACTGAAAATAGGTAATAAGCCAATCAATTCTTGGGTGTGGGAGTGATTCATTATGCATGCATGAACTATCTAGGATTGTGGGGAGATTTTTGAGCTCAATTTGGTAGATTTTGGGTAGTGAAATAGAGGAATCCACCATAGCAGGACCTTGAGATCATAATGGCCACCTAGTGTTTGATAAAATGCTCAAATAAGCTAGAATCATGAACTCTTTCCTAATTCATATTCAATGTTGTTGTGTCTCTAAATAGATCAAAATTACTAGGATTTTGGAACTGTGTAGTGAATTAAGGAAAGCTCAAAGCGAGGTATGTTGGCTAAACTCTCTTTTAGAATTGAACCCCACAATGGCCTTGTAAGTCCGTGACGCTCATTATAAATTGATTATTCCAAATAAGCCTTGTGTCAAAATAAATATGCGTTCAATATGTATTCCAAGGATTCTTGTTATGTTGAGTTACTATTTGAGAATGTGTATTAAGTATGGGTTTTGTTATTATGTTATGATTTAAAAACGTGATTCTAATGAAAGCTATCATATCAAATTGCGTAAGAAATCACATGTTCCTAAGACCCTAAATTGCTCAAATTTGTGTTTAAAGTATTAATTTGAAAGTCCTTGTTGTTGATTATCCATGATGATAATTGAAAGTGAAAGAAGAGAACATGAAATATGATGTGCAGCCAATATGCCAAGAATGATATTGCGTCATGTCCATTGGTGCCGATGAAATAAATTATAGGCAAAAGATTACAAAATAAGTGATAAATCCTTTTAATAGTAAATGATTTGGGAGTATCGATTAGCCACCGAGGAAGGGTAGGTCAAAATAACCTAACCCCGAAACTACACGTGTCGGTGTAGGAGTGATTGAGTTGTAAATCCTCGCGTTAATTTGATGAGATTGTGTTGAGTTGTTTCCCGTTATATAGGATGAGATTATTGCTAGCGAGATGTGATGTGATGTCGACCCACACAACGTTGTGGCGAGACGGCTTAGCCGATCGGGCTGAGATCGGACTCCATGCCTTGCACATGATGGTATTGTGAGTGGATGTCTCGGGGTGATATGGCTTAGCCGGTCGGACTGAGATCGGACTCTGTGCTAAAACATGATGGTGTATCGGTGCTAAAGATCTCCCAACTTAAAAAGATTGGAACTTACTTGAAATTTGCCTTTCCCCTAACTTGACACCTTGATACTATTTGATTCTCTTATTGATTTCCTGTTTCCTTCTCCGTTTGTTGTTACTCGTTCTATTGAAAGGGTATTTAGTTTTACATACTATTACTATTTCATATGTACTAATGTCCCTTTTTCCGGGTAAGCTGCATCTTTAATGAATGCAGGTGGTTCTATAGCAGGTGGTATTGATCAGTGATAGCAACACACTCTCTCCTCGGCTAACTTGGTGAGCCACACATCATTTCGGGGTCCTGTATCTCTTGTTCCATGTACCTAGTGTTTTGAGATATAGCTGGGGCCTTGTTGTCGGCACTATCGTAGCACTCTTTTGTTTCTGTTAGAGACTCCATAGACATAGTATGGGTTGTATCTTTGTTTGGTAAGGTTAAACTAAAATGCTATAATTGTATCATCAGTTCCACTTTAACTATGATTATATAAAGTACTATTTTGGAGACTTGTTAATGATGTAACTAATGGAAATGAATTGGTGTTATTCACATGACCTCTTACTATCTAATTAATGAAATGTATTCTTCTCTTTATTCATGGCTGAGTTGGGTAGACGGCACTGTGCAGGCTTGCTTGACCGAGATAACTCTGTTTAGCACCGATCGCACTCCTTGAGGTCGGGGCGTGACAACTGCCGAACGGGACGGTAATTCTCAAAATGACCGATCGAGTCGTTATATTCTCCCCTCATAAACAAACGTTCCTGCTCGAACGTGTCAAAAACTATTCTGAAGTCATTAAATCACTGAGTGAACTACCATACATACACCTGCGGGTGATCCCACGTCACCCCAATCCACATAGGTCCGACAACACCAACTCAGCTGAAGATTATTCCTTCCACCCACACTAATAGGCCTTAGAACCAAAATTTTCACCATCTGATTACTTCCAAAAAACCTGACTCCTACATCAACACATGGTACCAACCTCAACCAGCTGCTATAACTTATGCCTACACCCACAAGGTACAACCACATGACGTAACTTTGGTGGTAATCTATAATTACGTATTTTAGTCGCTTATTGCACTCTAATTCACTGCACTTTACTTTTTTTGAGCTTTAATTGGTAGTGTTTTGCACTTATTGTTTGTTTTATGCCTTATAGGAGTGATTACGAGCTATGTAGATGTTATGGAATGAATTCGAGCAATTTGGAGGTTTGAAGTATGAGTAAAAGTCCAAAGGATTAAGCCAGGATCGTGTTCGAGGGTCGAGGACCAAGTCTGGACAAAAATCAAAGGTTGATCCGTGCTCTAAGAAACTTTCACTACCGCCCCGTGCCATGCGTAGAGAGGCGTGGGGCGCTGGTGCAAAATTCCTGCAAAGTGAAAAAATCAGCTCTCTGAAAAGGTGATTTCCTATTTTAGCTATGTAAAGGTGATTTCGTCTGGGCCCGACCCTACTTGGTATAAATACATGGAAAACATTATTTTATGTACTTTTGACATATATTCGACCTAAGGAGGCTAAGGAGGAGTTGGAAGAACACGAGCACAAGGATTTCATCATTCCTTCCTCACTCAAGACCCGAGTTTGGATTGAATTTATGTTTTCCTCTACTTTAACTTTATTTATGATGAATATCTACATATCTATGGAGTAGTTCCCTTTTAGGGTTTGATGGATTTGATGTTTGGATGATTGTTTGTGGATTATAACTCTAGTTTAATGTATTGAAGTGTTTTAGGATATCTTTGCATTATATTTGTGGTTGAGTTCATTAATTCTTCTTAGTAATCGAAAGAGGCTAGTTGAATCATAGATTAAACCTAGTTAGAAGAATAATCGAAAGAGCTTTTCTAAAGACCAATCCACTACACATTTTTCCATATCTTCACGTGCTTAAATTGGTTCATCTTGTGAGGTTAAGACTTAATCGAGAGAGGAGTTTTTGCTGAACGTTTGAACTAATAATTGAGTGAATTCGAGAGACTCACTTGAACGTTAGAAGTGAATTATCTAGAGTTAGATCCCAACCAATTATCTTGCACCTATCCTATCAACCCCTATTTTCTACCACTGATAGCTTCCTTGCTTATCTTTGTTTCGATAGTCATTAGTCAATAGCTTTAGACTCTTAGTTAATTTTAGTTAGAAATCATATAAATCTCAAGTGCTGATCATCTTGGATAACTATCAAGCTAGAAACTACTAAAATGATGTTTAAATCAAATCCCTGTGGATATGATATTATACTATACTATATTTGATTAGCGAGCAGAATTTAAATGTGTGTTTTGCGTCCGTCAAATTTTGGCGCCGTTGCCGGGGATTTGCAATCAACAGTGTTTGAAATAGTGTGTAGTGCCAATTCAGGAATTTTGTTTCCATTTATTTAATTTTATTTTTCTCTTTTTACGGTTAGTGTTCTTTGACTGTGCGCATGTTATAGGTTAAGATTGGTGCATGACCCGAACCTCTGCGAAGGAAGTGCTACAATACGAGCCAAAAATTTAAAAACAACTGCGATAGCTACACGCGATGCTGAGGAAGCAGCTATTAGAGATGCATAGATTATCTACGAAGAAGATAGGGGTCAGAGAATTGCTCAAAATCAACCCTTGGCTGCAGACTGGGAGACCACTTGGTGATTATGCTAGACCAGTCTACAATCAAGGATTATCAAGTATTAGACTACCTCCAATTGCAGCAAACAATTTTGAGTTGAAGCAAGGGTTGCTTCAAACCCTGCAGAATTGTTGTGTCTTCAAAGGAAAGCTAAACGATGATCCAAACACACATTTAATGGACTTCGAGGAAATTATGAACACCTTTCAATACAATGGGGTGTCACAAGATGCAGTGTATTTAAGTGCATTCCTATTTTCAATTTAAAAATGGTGCAAAGAAGTGGCTTCGAAGCATGCCCACAGGATCAATTAGAACTTGGGATGAGATGACCAGAAAATTACCGGATAAATATTTCTCCTCAATTAAAATGGGCAAGTTTAGAAGAGAAATCCATAACTTCTGCTAGAAATATATGAAAACTATTTTTGAAGCATGAGAGATGTTTAAGGAGATT
Organism: Nicotiana tabacum; assembly: GCF_000715075.1. Lineage (NCBI taxonomy): Eukaryota > Viridiplantae > Streptophyta > Magnoliopsida > Solanales > Solanaceae > Nicotiana > Nicotiana tabacum. Next base: position 58,304 of record NW_027438436.1, on the reverse strand, counting down.
GTTCAAAAGTGTCAACATAGAGGAATTGAACTCGAGAAGAAACTCCAGGACTTTTGGGATGGATTGACACTGGCCTCGCATTGAACATTGAGCAATGCAGTTGGAGGCCCGCTGATGAAGAAGACTCCAGAGGAGATAGTAACAACTCTTGATGAATTATCTGAAGATGCAAATCAGTGGCCCTCTGAGAGTGCTAAAAGAAGAAGATCGACTGGTGTTCATCAGGTTGATGTTAATACATCTGTGCATGTACATCTTGAAGATGTGGCTAAAGAAATACAAAAGTTGACCTTAGCCTCGATACAAAATGAGACTCACGCAGCCTGTGATATATGTGGAAGAGGACACCCTACTCATGAGTGTCAAGCCTCAACTAAGGAAGTGAATGTTGTGGGAAATTATAACTTTAATGCAATGGGTCATAAGCACCCCAGATTTTCATGGAGTTCAACTGGGGGTACTGCAAATGTGTGGCAACAAAACAACCCCAGATTCCAGGGACAAGGAGCTCCTGGTTTTATGACTCAGCAGAGACAGTAGTTTCAGCCTTAACAGCTTATTCAGCCTTGTTTAGAAGATCTCATGAAGTCATTCATGGTGAAAACTAATGAAAGATTTGAAATACAAGGAGCAATAATTCGAAATTTAGAAGCAAGTGGGACATATTGCAACAATATTATCTGAGAGGGTTCTAGAAACTCTCCCCACTGATACAGAAAAGAATCCCAAAGAAACAGTGAATGATGTGACCATGAGAAGTGGGCAAGTGTTGAAAGATCCCACCCTGATCCAAAATGATGTGATACTTGAAAGAGAAAGTGGGGAGCAGTTGAAGAAGAAAGTTGAGAAAAAGAAGAAGGAAGAAAAATCGAGAAGGGATGGAAATAAGAAGAGCAACCATATGCCTGCTCTACCTTTCCATCAAAATCTATGTAGAGAAAAGTTGGACAAGCAGTTTGGGAGATTTCTGGATGTGCTGAAATATGTTCATGTTAATTTTCCATTCACAGAAATGCTCCACAAATGCTTGCTTGTGTCAAATTCTTGAAGGAGATCCTTACAAAGAAGAGGAAAATATATGAGACCTCAGTGGTGAAGCTCACAGAGCATTGCAGTGCAATATTGCAAAACAAACTCCCACAAAAGTATGGAGATCGAGGGAGTTTTGCTATACCTTGCTCTCTAGGAACTATTAATTTTGATAAGTCTTTATGTGATTCCGGTGCCTCAATTAATTTAATTCCTCTATCTATTTACAGTAAGCTAGAGAAGGAGATTGGAGAGATAAGGTCTGCACCAATATCATTGCAGCTGGTGGACCAAACGACTCTAATACATAAGGGGATAGTGGAAGATGTGTTAGTTTGGGTTGATAAGTTCGTATTTCCTGTAGATTGTATAGTGGTGAATATGAAGGAGAACAAAGATATCCCCCTCATCCTAGGAAGACCATTCTTAGCGACGGGTAGAGATATATTAGATATACATGAGATAAAACTCATGCGTAGAATGGGTGAGGAAACTATGACTTTCAAGATGGATGTAAAAAGGAGGTGCAAAAAGAAACACCAGCTGCGTGTGTTGAGTGAATAGTGAAGGGCTCAAAAGAGAAGCTTGCGGTGAGCGAGAAAGATAAGTGTGGGGTGTACGCCAAAAAGACTGAGAAGAAACTATCTGGACGGATGTGTGCATTAGTTCGGGCGCAAGGAATGGAGCCCGACTTCGACTCAAACCCCGACTAGACGTTTAGGAAAGTTTCTTTTACCTTATACTTTTTAATTGTGTATCATGGGGACATGCCACAACTTTAAGTGTGGATGGGGTATATTTGTATGTATTTATATTAGTTTTCTTCTTGTTAGTTGTAGTAGTTAGAGATAGAAAATAATTGGAAACTAACATAAAAATTGAAAATTTTCAATTTTTCCCTACAATGGATATCATTCGACGGGTTTCTTGAGGGATTAAAGTCGAAAGAAAAAGACAAAAAGCTTTTCAATTTGTGTCGCGGTTCTTTTTCAAGGGTTTTGTTTGAACCGGGTGTAGTTAGTTTTTATTTTTGTTAGAAGTAGGAAACCTTGTGCTATGATTTGAATGGAAGGACATATCTCTTGACTCTATTATACCTTGATAATAGTGAGTGCTTTAGTTGTGACTCTTAGGCTTAGTTTTTGACTCTTGTATAAGTACCTTAAAGTGTATGATCTTAACTTTGCTTAACTTCTTTGACTAGAGTGTCTTGATGATTCCGATCTTGAGTGAGTTATGTGCCATGTGTGTGTGAGGTTTTGTGTTATTCGTTGAATTGTATTTGATGTCTAGAACTTGCCCCGTATGTTTTCAAAGCGAAATAGTAGTTTTATTCAGTCTTGGAAGTGATATAGGTGTTTCGTTGTTGAGCCAGTTATATGCTTTTACACACCTATTTTTCATGTATCTTAGTTAACCCTTTTGATCATGTAATATTGTTTATTTGGCAACCACATTACAAGCCTTACCCATTTGTTTGAATTGACCATCTATTTGAACCTTTTACCTCTCGTGAGCACTTGAATTTGGAATGAACATTGTGAAAGTTGAAGTGTGGGGTGGTTGGTTTGGCTTTTGAGTGGAGCTAAGGAAATAAGGAGAAAGGTGCACTGTATTGAAAAAGTAAGAGCCACTTGAATAGAAAAAGAAAATAAAAAATGTTGTATTGTTGTGCAAAATATTGTTTGATAGTGGTTTCTCTTGATGTAATTGTGCTTAAAGAAGTAGGGAGTTAATGTATATTGATGTGAAGGTGGAGTTTTGATTTGATATAAGTGTGGGGTTTTGAACAATGAAATATATGTATTAAAGTGCTTAGGGAGGTGTAGTCACTATTATATCTAAATGTATCCTACCCATCCCACAACCTACATTATAACCAGTTAAAGTCCTACTTGATCCTTGACTGAATGAGCTCAATTAGTAGAGTAGTACAGTACGGGCAAGCCTATGGTACGTCTTTTGTGGCATATGAATGGTGTTTCTGAGAGTGAGAGAATTCTTTCTATCTTGGGTTCCTAATTGTTCTTAATTTCTATTGTGTGTGGAACTACTCTCTATTGTTGTGTGAGGGCACTTGATTCACGAAGGAAAGGTAATGCTTGACCTCCGTGTTAGAGTAAGTGAGCGGGTTATAAATTATGGGTGGTGTTTTTGAGTCAAAGTTTGAAGCTAAGATGTTATAGTATTGTACTTAATATATTTTAAATATTCTTGGTGTGATGAGTTATGAGAGTTGTTGAAAAAAGGTCGTGTCTATATGAAGTGTAGTTTGATTGCTCGAGGACAAGCAATGGTTTAAGTTTGAGGTATGGATTGCAGGTTATAGTTATGTATTTTAGTCACTTATTGCACTCTAATTCACTGCACTTTACATGTTTTGAGATTTAACTGGTAGTGTTTTAAGCCTTGTATGGGTGATTCCGAGCTATTTAGATGTTATGGAATGAATACGAGTGATTTGGAGCTTTGAAGTTTGAGTAAAATCCTAAGGGATTAATCCGGGATCGTGTTCGGGGGTCGAGGACAAAGTTTGGACGTCAAAAATCAAAGTTTGATCCGTACTATGAGAAAATTACACTATCGCCCCGTGCCATGCATCGTGGGGCGTGGGGCGCTAGTACAAAATTCTTGCAAAGTGAAAAAATCAGCTCTCTGTATTTCCCCACTAATTCCCCGCATGGCGTATCGCCCCATGCGGCACGTCTGTGCAATATTTACAGAGTTATTTTCCTATTTCAGCTAGGAAAAGGTGATTTCGTCTGGACCCGACCATACTTGGTATAAATACATAGAAAACGTTATTTGATGGACTTTTGACACATATTCGACCTAAGGAGGCTAAGGAGACACGAGCACAAGGATTTCATCATTCCTTCCTCACTCAAGACCCGAGTTTGGATTGAATTTATGCTTTCCACTACTTTAACTTTATTTGTGATGAATTTCTCTATATCTATGTAGTAGTTCCCTTTTAGGGTTTGATGGATTTGGTGTTTTGATGATTGTTTGTGGATTATAACTCTAGTTTTATGTATTGAAGCGTTTTAGGATATCTTTGCATTATATTGCTGGTTGAGTTCATTAATTCTTCTTAGTAATCGAAAGAGGCTAGTTGAATCATAGATTAAACCTAGTTAGAAGAATAATCGAAAGAGCTTTTCTAAAGACCAATCCACTACGCATTTTTCCATATCTTCACGTGCTTAAATTGGTTCATCTTGTGAGGTTAAGACTTAATCGAGAGAGGAGTTTTTGCTGAACGTTTGAACTAATAATTGAGTAAGTCTTATAATGGTCAATTTAAACAAATGGGTAAGTATTATAATGTGGTTGCCAAGGAAACAGAATTACAGGCTCAAAGGGGTTAACTAAGATACATAACAATTAGGTGGGTAAAAGCATATAACTGGCTCAACAAAGAAATGTCTATATCACTTCCAAGACTGAATACAACTACTATTTCGCTTTGCAAACACACGGGGCAAGTTCTAGACATCAAATGCACTGAACATAATAAAACAAAACCTCGAACACACATGGCACACAACTCACTTGGGATTGGACTGTCACGACACTCTAGTCAAAGCAGTTAAGCAAAGTTAAGATCAAACAATTTAAGGTACTTACACAAGAGTCAAAAACTGAGCCTAAGAGTCACAACTAAAACACTCAATATTCTCAATGTATAATAATGTTAAGAGACATTGTATTCAATTCAAATTATAGCACAAGGTTTTATACTCCTAACAAAAATAAAAACTAACTGCACCCGGTTCAAACAAAATCCTTGGAAAAGAACCGTGACACAAAGAGAAACCAAGAGGGAATTAATACACTACCTACAAAAGAAAATCTTTTTGTCTTTTTTTCCTTCAACTTTAATCCCTAAAGAAACCCATCGAGTGATATTCATCGTTAGAAAAAATCGAATTCTTTTTCAATTTTCTATGGTTTTCCAATTGTTTTTACCTTTAACTACTACAACTACCAAACAGAAAACTAAAACTAATATACATACATACATACATACATACAAGTATCCCCTACCCTACATTTTAAGTTATGGCATGTCCCCATGAAATACAATTAAAAAGCATAAGGCAAAGGAAACATCCCCGAATATCTAGTCGGGGTCTGAGTCGAAATTAGGCTCCATTCCTTGCCTTCGAACTAATGCACACATCCAGGAAGACAACTTCTTCTCAGCCTTCTTGGGGTACACCGTACACTTATCTTTCTCACTCAATGTAGCCTTCTCTTTCGAGCCCTTCACTTTCCACTCAACACTCGCAACTAGTTTTTTCTTTTGCACCCTCTTTTCTACATTCATATCAAAAGTGATCATTTCCTCACCTACTCTAAGCATGAGTTTCCTCTTGTGTATATCCAATATTGCTCTACCCGTTGCTAAGAATGGTGTTCCTAGGATGAGGGTGACCTCCTTGTTCTCCTCCACTTTCACCACTATAAAGTCTATAGGAAATACGAACTTATCCACCCGAACTAACATATCTTCCACTATCCCCTCGGGTATCAAAGTCGTTTGGTCTGCCAGCTGCAAAGATATTGGCACCAACCTTATCTCTTCAATCTCTTTCTCTAGTCTCCTGTAATTAGACAAAGGAATTAGATTAATTGAGGCGCCAGAATCATATAAAGACTTATCAAAATTAATAGTGCCTAAAGAGCAAGGTATAGTAAAAATCCACGCATCTCCACACTTTTGTGGGAGTTTGTTTTGCAATATCGCGTTGCAATTCTCTGTGAGTTTCACCACCAAGGTCTCCTTTATTTTTCTCTTCTTTGTCAGGATCTCCTTCAAGAATTTGGCATTGGCAGGCATTTATGAGAGAATTTACATGAACCTGTTTCAGTAAAACCAGAAATCTCCCAAACTGCTTGTCCAGCTTTTCTCTACATAGCTTTTGAGGAAGAGGTAAAGCAGGCATATACTTGCTCTCTTCAGGTTCCTCCCTTCTCAAAGTTTCTTCCTTATTTTTCTTCTCAGTTTTCATCAGGCCCTTCTTCTTTTTATCAACATCATTTTTCAGTTGCTTCCCACTTTCTTTTTCAAGTATCACATCATCCTGGATCCGGGTGGGATCTTTCAACACTCGCCCACTTCTCATGGTCACAACATTCACCATTTCTTTGGAATTCTTTTTTGTATCAGCGGGGAGAGTACCTGGAACTCTCTCAGATAATATTGTTGCAATCTGTCCCACTTGTCTCTCCATGTTTCGCAAACCAATGCCAAATATTTTGATAGCTGCTCCATGAGCGTCCAGCCTCTCATCTGTCTTGATAATAAAAGACTTCATTAGATCCTCTAGACCCGGTTGAATGGGCTGTTGAGGCTGAAATTGCTGCCTCTACTAATTTTGGTATGCTAGAGCTCCTTGTCCCTGCGGGTTAGAGTTATTTTGCTGCAAAGCATTAGTAGTACCTCCAGGTGAATCCATGAAAAAATGGGGAGCCTCTGACCCATTGCATTGAAATTGTAATTTCCCATAACACTTATTTCCTCAGTTGAGGATTGGCACTTATGAGTAGGGTATCCTCTTCCACATCTATCACACGCTGCATGAGGCTCACTTTGTATCGAGGCTAAGGTCAGCTTCCTTATCTCTTTGGCCATAGCATCAAGATGTACCTGCACAGATTTGTTAGCATCAACCTGGTGAACACCAGTTGATCTTCTTCTTTCTGTACTCTTAAAGTGCCATTGATTAGTATCTTCAGATAACTCATCAAGAATTGTAACTATCTCTTCAGGAGTCTTCTTCATCAATGGGCCTCCAGTTGCATTGCTCAATGTTCTACATGAGGCTGGTGTCAACCCATCCCAAAAGTCCTGGAGTTGCATCTAGAATTGAATTCGCTATGTTGACACTTTTGAACAATCTCCTTAAACCTCTCACATGCTTCAAAAAATGTTTCAGTATAATTCTAGGTAAAGTTATGGATTTCTCTTCTAAACTTGCCCATTTTAGCTGAGGAGAAATATTTATCAAGGAATTTTCTGGTCATCTCCTCTCATGTTCTAATCGAACCCGTGGGCAGGCTACGAAGCCACTGCTTTGCATCAGCTTTAAGAGAAAAGGGGAATGTCCTTAAGTATACTTCATCTTGTGACACACCATTGTATTGAAAGGTGTTCATAATCTCCTCGAAGTTCATTAAATGTGTGTTTGGATCTTCATTTGGCTTCCCTCTGAAGACACAGCAATTCTGAAGAGTTTGAGGTAACCCTTACTTCAATTCAAAGTTGTTTGCTACAATTGGTCTAACACTTGATAAACCTTGATTGTAGACCGGTCTAGCATAATCGCCAAGTGGTCTTCCAGGCATGGGAGCTATATTTCTGAACTGGTCTACACCCAAGAGTTGATTTTGAGCAATTCTACGACCCCTCTCTTCTTTGTAGATAATTTGTGCATCTCTAATAGCTGCTTCTTCAGTATCCCATACAACTTGTTCTCGTCGTTGGGCTGCTTCTCTCGCAGCCAAATCTACATTATCCTCACCGTTTCCAGCCATAAGTTCTTTGGTTGAGGATTGCCCAAACTTTTCTGATGTCTCGATAAGATTTCTTTCCTTCCTCAGCTATCACGGTAGTTTTTCTATATCTGGCTCGTATGGTGGCACTTTTTTCGCAGAGGCTCAAGTCATGCACCAATCTAAACCTGTAACTTGTGCACAGTCAACAACACCAAACGTAAAAAGAGAAAAATAAAATAAAATGGAAAGAAAAATTCCTGAATTAGCACTAGAAACTATTTCAAACACTGTTGATTGCCAATCCCCGACAACAGTGCCAAAATTTGACGAGCTCGAAACACACACTTAAATTATGGTCGCTAGTCAAAGATAGTATAGTATAATATTGTATCCACAGGGATTGGAGTTAAATAATATTTTCACAGTTTCTAGCTTGATTGTTGTCCAGGAGAATCAACAATTGAGAATTATATGATTAATAACTAAAATTAACTAAGAATCTAAAGCTGTTTACAAATGACTATCGCAACGAAGGTAAGCAAGGAAGTTATCCGTGGGAGAAAAATGGGATTGATAGGCTAGGTGCAAGATAATTATTTGGTATCTAACTCTAGATAAGTCACTTCTAATGTTTAAGTGAGTCTTTCGAATTCACTCAATTATCATTTCAAACGTTCAGCAAAATCTCCTATCTCGATCAAGTCTTAACCTCACAAGTTGAACCAATTTAAGCACGTGAAGATATGCAGGAATGAGTAGTGGATTGGTATTTAGGATAACCTCTCTCGATTATTCTTCTAACTAGGCTTAATCAATGATTCAACTAGCCTCTTTCGATTACTAAGAAGAATTAATAAACTCACCCAACAATATAATGCAAAGATATCACAAATTATGCCTCTCCCGATTACATGAACCAGTGAATATAGATGCAATAGTTAAATCATCCAAAAATGCTTCAATACATAAAACTAGAGTTATAATCCTCAAACAATCATCAATACACCAAATCCATCAAACCCTAAAGAGAACTACTCCATAGATATGGAGTAATTTATCACAAATATAATTAAAAGATAGGAAAACATAAATTCAATCCAAACTCGGGTCTTGAGTGAGGAAGGAATGATGAAATACTTGTGCTCGTGTTCTTCCCACTCCTAATTAGCCTCTTTATGTTGAATATGAGTCAAATGTGTTTTTTGGAATAATATTTTTCCATGTATTTATACCAAGTAGGGTGGGGCCCAGACGAAATCACCTTCTCCTAGCCGAAATAGGACAATTAGTCTGTCAAACTTGCACAGGCGTTCAGCATGGGGCGACGCGCCATGCGGGGCATAAGTGGGGAAATCTAGAGAGTTGGTTCTGAATGGCAGCAGAGATTTTCATAGCCACGGCGCCCCATGCGCCATGGCAGTGAGGTTTTCTCAAAGTACGCATTTTTCTTGCATTTTGACGTTCAGACTTGGTCCTCGACCCCGAACACGATCCCGACTTAGTCCCTTGGGCTTTTACTCAGAATTCAAAGCTCAAAATCACTCGAATTCATTCTATAACAACTACATATCTCGGAATCACTCCTACAAGGAAGAAAACATATAATAAGTGCAAAACACAATCACTTAAAGCTCAAAACAAATAAAGTGCAGTAAATTTGAGTACAATAAGCGACTAAACCACTAGATTATAGCCTACCATCAGGAACTACTCAGTAGACATGGAGCAATTCATCACAATTATAATTAAAGTATAGGAAAACATAAATTCGATCCAAACTTGGGTCTTGAGTGATGATGGAATGATGAAATCCTTGACCTTTTGCTCCTCCAACTCCTCCTTAGCTTCCTTAGGTCTAAAGTATGTCAAAAGTCCAGAAAATAACATTTTTCCATGTATTTATACCAAGTAGGGTCAGGCCTAGAAGAAATTTTCCTTTCCTAGCCGAAATAGAAAAACTTGCAAACTTATTGCTTTTCATGAGTCGCACTGTGCGTCGCCCACTGCGTCGCATTAGTGCTTTTTCTTGTCAGACCTCAGAAACCCATCCTCTGAACTTTGTCATTTCCTGACATAAAATTACACTGCTGCATCCCACAGTGCGTCGCACTAGTGCATTTCTTCAGTTGTTGCTTCTACCTTGATTTTTGACGTTCAGAAGTTATCGTCGACCCCCGAACACTATCTTGGCTTAATCCTTTGGGCTTTTATTTAGACTTCAAAGCTCCAAATAGCTTAAATTAGTTCCACAACATCTACATAACTCGAAGTCACTCCTACAAGGCATACAATACACAATAAGTACAAAACACTAGTAATTAAAGCTCAAACACAATTAAAATGTAGTGAATTAGAGTGCAATAAGCGAATAAAATAAGAGATTATAGCCTACCATCTAGACCCCACACTTAAACCATTGCTCGTCCTCGAGCAATCAAACTACACTTCACATAGACGCGACCTTTTTCAACAACTATAATTACTCATCACACCAAGAATATTTAAAACAGATTAAGTACAATACCGTAACATCCTTGCCTCAATATTTGACTCAAAAGCACCACGCAATTTTCACAACCCACTCACTTACTATAACATGGAGGTCAACGACATTACCTTTCCTTCGTGAATCAAGTGCCCCCACTCAACAATAGAGAGTAGTTCCACACACAATAAAATTTAAGAACAATCAGGAACTCAAGATAGAAAGAATTCACTCACTCTCACAAACAACATTCATATGCCACAAAAGACGTGCCATAGGCTTGCCCGTAGTGCACTACTCTACTAATTGAGCTCATTTAGTCAAGGATCAAGTAGGACTTTAATTGATTGTAATGTAAGCTGCGGGACAGGTAGGATACATTTAGATATAAGAGTGACTACACCTCCCTAAGCATTTTAATACATACAATTAGCCATTCAAAATCCCACATTTATGTCAAACTACGACTCCACCTTCACATCAATATACATTAACACCCTACTTCTTTAAGCACAATTACATCAAGTTACCACTATCAAAGAACACTTCTCACAATCATACATTTATTTTTTTTCTTTCCTTTTCAATTCAAGTGGCTCTTACATCTTCAAAACAATGCACCTTTCTCCTTATTTCAATAATTCCACTCAAAACCAAAACCAACCACCCCATACTTCAACTTTTACAAAGTTCATAACAAATGCAAGTGCTCACGAGAGGTACAAAGTTCAATTAGATGGTCAATTTAAACAAATGGGTAAGGCTTGTAATGTGGTTGCCAAGAAAATAGGGTTACATGCTCAAAAGGGTTAACTAAGACTAAATAGGATTACAGGCTCAAAGGGGTTAAATTAGATGGGTAAAAGCATATAACTGGCTCAACAAAGAAATGCCTATATCGCTTCCAAGGCTGAATACAACTATTATTTCGCTTTGAAAACACACGGGGCAAGTTCTAGACATCAAATACAATTCACAGAATAACACAAAACCTCACACACACATGGCACTTAACTCACTCAAGATCGGAATCATCAAGATACTCTAGTCAAAGTAGTTAAGCAAAGTTAAGATCATACAATTTAAGGTACTTATACAAGTGCCAAAAACTGAGCCTAAGCGTCACAACTAAAGCACTCACTATTCTCAAGGTATAATAGAGTCAAGAGATATTGCCTTCCATTCAAATCATAGCACAAGGTTTCCTACTGCTAAAAAAAATAAAAACTAACTACACCCGGTTCAAACAAGGGGGAGTTGTTACACTACCTAACAAAATAAAATCTTTTAGTTTTTATCTTTCGACTTTAATCTCTCAAAAAACCCGTCGAATGATATCCATCGTAGGGAAAAATCAAAAAAAATCAATTTTCATATTTTTTCCAATTATTTTCTATCTCTGACTACTACAATCAACGAGAAGAAAACTAATATACATACATACAAATATCCCCAACCCCACACTTTAAGTTGTGGCCCCACTAGTCTCCAGAATATCCGCCGTGCAAAGAATCCGTTAGCACCTATCCAAGAAGTCCTGGGCGTCCTCAAACTCAGCCCCACTAAATGATGGAGGCTAGAAGCTCCCAAACCTATCAAGTCTTCTCTGCTCATCATCAGTCATAACGGGATCCACCTGGGCCTGAGCAGCTACAATCGGCTGGGCAGGCAATACCCCCGGCGTCTGAAGTCCCTACATTACCTTCTCTGGAGTACTGGGCATAGAGAGTCTGAGTACCTCCCCCGGCCTGAGAAGTGGTTGGTGCGGTCTGAATAGAAACGACCTGAGCAAGGTTAGTGCACCCAGGAAAAATCTGAGCCAAAGCATCCTGAAGGCCTGGGATCACAATGGGCACAGTTGGTGCCTGAGCTGGCCCCACTAGCTCAACCACATCTGGAACCTACTCCTGAGCTGGAGCAACTGGTGGATCTGCAGGCGCTGCTCTACATGTTGTATGAGCTGCACCTCTGCCCCTACCGCGGCCCCGACCGCGACCTTGGCCTATCGTGGCCCTGGCTTGTGGTTCTAGTGGATGTCCGTCCTATCCAGTATCATGTGTCCTCACCATCTATGAGAGAATAGAATAACAGAAGTTTTAACTTTTCCGGAATCAACAAATCCGCACGACAAGAATATAAGAATGTGAAATTTCCTAAGGGTTTGACAACCTCTCAAAGATAAGTACAGACGTCTCTGTACCGATCCGCAAGACTCTACTAAACTTACTCATGACCCGTGAGACCTATGTAACCTAGGCTCTGAAACCAACTTGTCACGACCCAAAACCTACCCGTCGTGATGGCGCCTATCAAAGTACTAGACAAGCCGACTACTCAGACATTTCCAACACTTTAAATCTTTGAAAGATATGAAAACAGCTTAAATAAAGGGAAAACCTTTAAGAGCAGTATAGGAAGTCATAATTTAATACATAATCTCTCCCAAAACCGGGGTGTCACCGAGTATATGAGCATCTACATAGAGATATAGTCCGGTACACCGTCTAGGAAATAAAACTAAAATAAGTAAAATGAAAGGTAAGGAAGGAGAGTCAAGGTCTGCGAATGTCAAGCAGCTACCTTGATGGTCTCCGAAAGTCTGGCCTCTGCAAATTAACAATCGCTGTAACCGGAAGCACCCGAATCTACACACGAGGTGCAGGGTGTAGCGTGAGTAAAACCACCTCAATAAGTAACAAATCTAACCTTTGGACTGAAAGTAGTGACAAGTCCAATTATTACGGTCCACTTTCAACATTTAACAGTACGAAAAGTTACAGAAAATACAACCATGATATCTCATATATTTATATTCTACAAATGAAGGTACAAGAACTTAGACATTCTATCAACAAGAACTTAGACCTGCTTTCAGATTTCACAAAAAAACATAACACATAACAGGGTAGATCTAGCCCACATGCAAATAAAACAGTGCACATCCAACCCAAATATCATAACTGCTAACATTCCGCCCACTGTGGGTGTGGAGACTCCGGAGGGGCCGATCCATCCCAAGCGCTATAATAAGCCAAATCATGGCATGAATCAACAAACCTACTGCAACGTGCATTCCGATCCATTAAATATCACTCATAATACACCTTCAGCCACACTCAGCCAATACCTCCTCCAGTCTCTCGGGCTCACCAAAATCATGATATTCAACCCACTAATGATGATATGATATAACAAAATAAAGACAACAGAGCCTGAGCATAATATGCAAGCAATAACTGTGATTGATTACAAATTGACAAATTAGGCAGTTAGTTCAGCAGCAAAGTACGACCACTGTAGGTCCTAATAGTACCATCATATAGCCTAAGAAGGGTTTCTAACATGACTGACAGCTCAATAAGCCTAGCACATGGTGAAAATACGAGTAACACTAAGATTTAACAACTATTCAGTTCCATGGAATCGACAAAGTCACAATTCTTACGGTGCACGCCTACATGCTCGTCACTTAGCACATGCGTCACCTCAACACCAATCATATAATATGAAATTAGGGGTTTCACACCCTCAGAACCAAGCTTAGAAGTGTTACTTATCTCAAACCGTGCAAATCTCTACTCCAACACGCTTTTGCCTCGTGAATCGGCCTCTAAATGCCTCGAATCTAGCCACAAACAGTTCGATACAATCAACACGGGCTAAATGAATAAATTCCATAAGAAAAAACTAAGTTATTAATCAAAATTCAAAAAGTCGACTCCAAAGCCAGCCCCCGGGCCCACGCCTCAGAATCCAATAAAAGTCACAAAATCCGGAAGACCATTCAACCACAGGTCCAACCATACCAAATTTACCAAAATCCAACACCAAATCCTCAAACCCCCAAATTACACCTCAACACCACACAATCTAGGTAGGAAATTCAATGGGAAAACATAATTATTGAATAAATTTAACCACAAGTGACTTACCTCAAGAAACCCCTCGAAAATCCTCTCTAAAATCGCCTTAGATAGTGTTTGCAAAGTCCAAAATGAGAGAAGTCATGAAACCCTTCTGTTTTAAACACTGCCCAACTATCCCGCTTCTGCGGTCCCAACATCCGCTTCTATGGTACCGCTTTTGCGGTCAATCATCTGCATCTGTAGAGGCCACTTAAGGGCAGACCAACCACTTCTGTGGTCACAAATCCCGCTTCTGCGGGTGCGCACCTGCGCAAGCCTATCCGCTTCTGCGGACCAGTGGCTCCAAGCTCCTCTTTGCTTCTGCGATCCCCCGCACGCAGGTGCGAGTCCGCATCTGCCGAAATCTGTCTGCATCCGCGCTCCACAACCCCCAGTCCAACTTCGATTCTGTGCTTCCCAGATCGCACCTTCGAGCTCGCACCTACGACCAAAGCTCTGCATGTGCAGTTACACCAGTAGACTCCCAGCTTCACCAATCACTCAAACTCCAAATTCGATCCGTTAACCATCCAAACTCCACCCGAGGCCCCCGGGACCTTAACCAATTATACCAACAAGTCCTAAAACACTATAAGAACTTAGTCGAGCCCTCAAATCACATCAAACAACATCAAAAACACAAATTGCACCCCAATTCAAGCCTATTGAAACTAAGGAACTTCCAACTTCTACAAACGATGCTGAAACATATCAAATCATGTCCGATTGACCTTAAATTTTGCACACAAGTCATAAATGACACCACATACCTACTCCAACTCTTGGAACCCCAATCCGAGCCCGGTAACCACAAAGTCCACTCTCAATCAAATTTATAAATTTCCAATTTGCCATTTCAAGCCTAATTCAATTATGGACCTCCAAAGCACAATCCGGACATGCTCCTAGGTCGAAAATCACCAATAGGAGCTAACGGAACCATCAAAACTCTAATCTGGAGTCATTTACACATAAGTCAACATCCGGTCAACCTTTTCAACTTAAGCTTCCAACCTTGAGACTAAGTGTCTCAATTCATTCCGAAACCTCTCCGGACTCGAACCAACTACCCCGACAAGTCATATAACAACTGTAAAGTATAAAATTGGCAGTAAATGGGAGAACCGGGCCTAAACTCTCAATACGACCGGCCGAGTCGTTACACTCAATATTTATCCCGTATATGCACTCGTCACCTTGCGTACACGGCCTCCACATATCACAATTTTCACAAAAGTACCAAATCCTATGGGGAATTCCCCCCCCCCCCCCCCACAAGGTTAGACAAGTCACTTACCTCAAACCACACTAACTCAATTAAATAGAAGGTCTTTCCCGTGATTTTCCAACTCCGAACGGCTTGAATCTGGCCAAAACAATTTCATACTATAAATATAACTATAGGAAACTAATTTAAATAATTAAATTATGATCTTGGCAAAGAATTAAAAAATTACTCCAAACATCACCTTAGGCCCGCGCCTCGGATCCCGACCAAAACTACAAAAACTGAACACTCATTCAATATTGAGTCCAACCACACAAGAATTATTCAAATCCGACCTCATTTCGCCTTTCAAAACTCATAAATTTAGCCTATGAGTTTTATCATTTTCCCCCAAATTTTCCAACCAAAATCCCTAACTACATGATCAAATTAATGATAGATTAGTGGAATTTAATCAAAATCGAGTTAAGAACTCTTACCCCAACAATCCCTTTACAAATCCCTTGAAATATCGCCTCAAACCGAGCTCTCTAAGTCCAAACTGTGAAATATGATATAAACCCTCAATTTCAAACATACGTTCTGCTGCCCAGTTAATTACACATCGTGATTGCGGCAATACCCTTGCGACCGAGAAGAAAAAAATATCCATCAGCTCAAAAACCTTATACCCGAACGCGGAAGACTGCTCGCGAATGCAGTGAGAAGCTTCACCAAGGTTACGCGATCGCATGAACCAAATCTCGACCGCATAGAGGAATGCACTCACCTCCCAAACCTCCCCTTCCTTCATCACGAACGAGGCACCACCCACGCTTTCGCGATACACTGACCTACCAAGCTTCGCAATCGCACAAGCCATCTCGCGATCGCATAGCACCAATCCACGCCTGCCAAATCTCATATCATCGCGATCGCAGCCCACTGGAACTTCAGCCATTCCTAAATGATCTGAAATGTGCCGAACAAGGTCTAAATCACACCCGAGGTGTGCGAGAGCTCAACCAAATATACCAAAGAGTCCAAAAACATTATACGAATACGCTCAAAGCGTCAAATCACATAAAACAACACTAGAATCACAAATCGCGCATCGATTCAAGCCTAAGAACTTATGGACTTCTGAATTCCGAAACCAAAGCTGATTCATACCAAAACAACTCCAATTGACACAAAATGTTGTACACAAGTCATACATGACATTACAGACCTATTTAATTTTCCAGAATCCGACTCCAACTTTCAAATTTTCCAAAATCTTCCAACTTTCCAACTTTCGCCAATTAATGTCGAAATGACCTACAGACCATCAAATCAACATCCGGACACACTCCTAAGAAAAGAATCACCCTACGGAGCTATTGGAATAGTCAAAACTCCATTCTGGAGTCATCTTCACACAAGTCAAACTATGGTCAACTCCTACGACTTAAACTTCCAACGTAGGGACTTTGTGTCCTATATCACTCTGAAACTCTCCCGAACCTGACACCAAGAACCCTGGCAAGTCATGTAACCACAATATAACATAGATGAAGTATAATTTAGGGAATCGGGGCTAAAATACTCAAAACGACCGGCCAGGTCGTTACAACAGGAGACGTACCTCCCTCCGAAGTTCCATAACCGGCTCCAACACCTCACTAGCACCTCAAACCAATTCCCATCGATCCAAAACTAGTGAAAAAATCATGAAAACCAATAAAATATACTCCAACAGTCATAATTAATCAATTTATAAAAATTCCCAACTCCGCTCGAAAAGTTAACAAAGTCAACCCTCGGACCTACGTGCCCGGACTCCAAAACTCTTCGACGATAAACATTACTCATAATGTCACGAACTAACATATATAACTTATTGTCAATTCCATGTCCAATTTCGTGGTGAAAATCTAAAAATATCAAATTCTAAGTTTTCTTCCAAAATCTCACAATTTTACAAATTTCCATGTTTGGATTCATATATAACTCATGTATTTAACTTACAATGAGTGAGAATAACTTATCTCATAATAGATGATGAAAATCCCCCTTCCAAGAGCTCCAAAAATCGCCCCACGAAGAGAAAATGAGAGAAAGGTGAGCCAATTCCCGTAATTAAAACATTCTGCCCAGGTCCTTCCCCTTCGCGATCGCAGAAAGCACCTCGTGGTCGCGAAGGCCAACAACTAGTTGCCCAAAAATCCTCAATCACGATCGCGGACCTCCACACGCGTTCGCGGAGCGTTACCTCCCAGAACTACGCGTTCGCGAACTAAACGTTGCGTTCGCGTAAGGCAAAAATCCCTAGCCCATCATCCTTTATTCACGATCGAAGTTTCCAAGTCGCGATTGCGTAGCACAAACCAGCAGCCCCCAAGTTCCTTCTTTGTGATCGCATACATCACCTCGCGATCGCGATGCACGACACTAGCACCAGCAACTAGCAGCATCCAAAGCACCCAAACTTGGTCAGAATCCCCCGGGACACCGTCCAATCTCACCAACAAGTCCCAATACCTTGATCAAACTTATCCAAAGGCTCGAAACGCCACGAATAACATCAAAATCATGAATCGACGACGAAAATCTTTCCTTCAAGTTTCAAACATAGAAACTTTGACGAACGTGTCCGAATCACACTTAAACATCCCAGAATGATGCCAAACTTTATGCACAAGTCAAAGATCGCGATACGAACCTATTCCAAGGCTCGGAATCTCAAACGTACATCGATAACACCAAAGTCCACTTCAAATGAAACTTACAAAATTCTTAAACTTTCAAAATGCCAACTTTCCATAATAAGCGTTGAAATGCTCTCGGACCACCCGATACTCAACCCGAACATACGCCCAAGTCCAACATCATCGTACGAACCTATTGAAATCTTAAAATCTTGATTCCGAGGTCGTTTACCTAAAATTCAAACCTTGGTCAACTCTTCCAACTCAAAGCTTCCGAATTGAGGATTTTCCTTCCGAATCAACTTCGAACTTCCCGAAATCCAATTCCGACTAAGTGTACAAGTCATAAAATATGGAGTGAAACTATTCAAGGCCTCAAACCACCTAAGGACTCTCTAGAGCTCAAAATGACCGATCGAGTCGTTACATTCTCTCCCACTTAAACATACATTCATCCTCGAACGTGCCAAGAATCGTTTCGGAGTTGCCCAAAATCACTATTTAACACCTCGTGCACCTACCCGTGCCACCACAACCCATGTGAGCACATTAGCTCAATCCAAACTGAAGTATCATTTATGCTACATTAGCCCATGACAAGCGCAAAACTGATACTTAAATTATGCTCGCTAGTCAAAGACAGTATAGTATAATATTGTATCCATATGGATTGGAGTTAAAGAGTATTTTCGTAGTTTGTATCTTGATTGTTATCGAGGAGAATCAACAATTAAAATTTATATGATTAATAACTAAAATTAACTAAGAGTCTAAAGCTATTGACTAATGACAATTGAAACAAGGATAAGCAAGGAAGTTATTAGTGGGAGAAAATAGGGATTGATAGGATAGGTGTAAGATAATTGTTGGGATCTAACTCTAGATAATTCACTTCTAATGTTCAAGTGAGTCTTTTGAATTAACTCAATTATTAGTTCAAACGTTCAGCTAAAACTCCTCTTTCGATTAAGTCTTAACATCACAAGATGAACCAATTTAAGCACGTGAAGATATGCACGAATGCGCAGTGGATTGGTCTTTGGGGAAATCGCTTTCGATTATTCTTCTAACTAGGTTTAATCAATGATTCAACTACCCTCTTTCGATTAATCAGAAGAATTAATGAACTCAACTAACATTATAATGCAAAGATATCACACGTTATGCCTCTCTCGATTACATGAGCAAGTGAATATAGATGCAACACTTAAAACATTCAAAACGCTTCAATACATAAAACTAGAGTTATAATCCACAAACAATCCTCAATACACCATATCCACCAAACCCTAAAGAGAACTACTCCATAGATATGGAGCAATTCATCGCAAATAATTTTAAAGTAATGGAAAACATAAATTCAATCCAAACTCGTGTCTTGAGTGAGGAAGGAATGATGAAATCCTTGTGCTCGTGTTCTTCCAACTCCTCCTTAGCCTCCTTAGGTCGAATCTCTCTCAAAAGTGCAGAAAATAACATTTTTCTATGTATTTATACCAAGTAGGGTCGAGCCTAGACAAAACCACCTTTTCCTAGCTGAAATAGGACAATTGCTCTGTAAAATTTGCAAATGCACGCTGCATGGGGCGACGCGCCATGCGGGGCATAGTGGGGAAATCCAGAGAGCTCAACAATTCAACAGGCAGCAAAAATACACTGCTGCGTCACACTATGCCTCACACCCTACGTCACACTAGTGCAAATTTCTCAGAGTACGGCTCAAAATTTGTGTTTTGACGTCCAGACTTAGTCCTCGACCCCCGAGCACAATCCCGGCTTAATCCCCTGGGATTTTACTCAGACTTCAAATCTCCAAATAGCTCTAATTAGCTCCACAACATCTACATCACTCATAATCACTCCTACAAGGCATAAAACACACAATAAGTGCAAAACACTACCAGTTAACGCTCAAAACAAGTGAAGTGCAGTGAATTAGAGTACAATAAGTGACTAAAATACGGGATTATAGCCTACCATCAATACCCCACACTTAAATCATTGCTCGTCCACGATCAATCAAACTACACTTCACATAGAACACGACCTTTTTCAACAACTCTTATAACTCATCACACCAAGAATATTTAAAATAGATAAAGTATAATACCGTAACATCCTAGCCTCAAGATTTGACTCCAAAGCACCACGCAGTTTTCAAAACCATCTCACTTACTCTAATGCAGAGATCAACGGCATTACCTTTCCTTCGTGAATCAAGTGCCTCACACAACAATAGAGAGTAGTTCCACACATAATAAAATTTAAGAATAATTAGGAACTCAAGATAGACAAAATTCACTTACTCTCAGAAAAAACATTCATATGCCATAAAAGATGTACCATAGGCTTGCCCATAGTGTACTACTCTACTAATTGAGCTCATTCAGTCAAGGATCAAGTAGGACTTTAATTGGTTGTAATGTAGGTTGCGGGATCGGTAGGATACATTTAGATATAAGAGTGACTACATCTTCCTAAGCACTTTTAATACATACAATTAGCCATTCAAAACCCCATACTTAGGTCAAACCAAAACTCCACCTTAAAATCAATATGCATTAACTCCCTACTTCTTTAAGCACAATTACATCAAGAGTTACCACTATCAAGGAATATTTTTTCACAATCATACACTTAATATTGTCTTTCTTTTTCAATGCAAGTGGCTCTTACTTTTTTCAAACATTACACATTTCTCCTTATTTCAATAGTTCTACTCAAAAGCCAAACCAACCACCCCACACTTCAACTTTTACAAAGTTCCTAACAAATTCAAGTGCTCACGAGAGGTAAAAGGTTCAAATATATGGTCCATTCAAACAAATGGGTAGGGCTTGAAATGTGGTTGCCAAAGAAATAGGATTACAGGCTCAACGGGGTTAACTAAGATACATAAGAATTAGGTGGTCAAAAGCTTATAACTGACTCAACAAAGAAATGCTTATATCACTTCCAAGAATGAATAAAACTACTGTTTCTCTTTGCAAACACACGGTGCAAGTTCTAGACATCCAATACAATGCATAAAATACACAAAACCTCACTCACACATGGAACATAACTCACTCAGGATTGGACTATCATGACACTCTATTCAAAGCAATTAAGCAAAGTTAAGATCATATAATTTAAGGTACTTATACAAGAGTCAAAAACTGAGCCTAAGCGTCACAACTAAAGCACTCACTATTCTCAAGGCATAATAAAGTCAAAAGATATTGCCTTTCATTTCAAATAATATCACAAGGTTTTTTATTCCTAACAAAAATAAAAACTAACTACACCCGGTTCAAACAAAACCCTTGGAAAAGAACCGCGGCACAAAGAAAAACCAAGGGGAAATTATTACACTACCTAACCAAAGAAAATCTTTTTGTATTTTTCTTTCAACTTTAATCCCTCAAGAAAATTGTCGAATGATATGCATCATCGGGAATAATCGAAAGTTTTTCAATTTTTATGGGTTTTTCAATTATTTTCTATCTTTAACTACTACAACTAACACAAAAAGAAAAATAATATACATAGATACATACATAAAAATATCCCCCACCCCACACTTTAAGTTGTGGCATGTCCCCATGACGCAAAATTAAAAATCATAAGGTAAAGGAAACTTCCCTGAATTTTCTTCTTTTCCGAGACCTTATGAACTCCACCCCTAATTCTGAATTCATTCCTCGTTTTCACTCCTTAGGATTCTTTATGGAGCTCATTATGCCCAATTCTTCTTATGATACCCGCAAGACCTGCTCTTTTCTTTCTTTCTTGTCCTTATCTTGAGCGGTGAATTGCTCGTTTATGGTGATCCTTAACTTGTTTTTGGATTCTTTCACAAGATCAATCCATACATATTCCTGTAAATCCACAAAAATAAAATCCACATGATCAAGGTTAGAATAAGAAAATAAAGAAGAAGGGTCAAGTGAATATTCTTCTGGAATGTCCAAGACCATTTTTTCCTCATTCTCTTCTACTAAATGTTACAAATGTGGAAAGGTGGATGGGGTTTTGAACTCTTCTTCCGTTGCTTCACACTCAACCACATCCTTATTTTCGATCATCACAGTTGAATCAAAGTCCTCTTGTATCTTGGAAATCTCCCTATGTAGCCGCTCATCCTCTCGGGTAGGCTTATTCTCGCAGGGTATCTCCTCCATGTATTTACTATCAAAATGCAATGAGCTTTCTGAAAGTATATTAACTAGTATACTCACTCGTGTTGTTAGGTTCTTAATGAATTCATCATTTTTCATAAACCTTTCATCGATACTATTCATGAACCTATGCATAAGCACTTCTAAACTACCATTCTCCTCTTGAGGTGGTTGTCTCACTTCGCTTTCATTCCAGCCGTAATAAAGATATTCATCCCAACCAGAGTCGGGATTATGCCCATATTAATCCTCATACTTGTACGGACTAGAAATAGAGTGAGATTTTTCAAAATACGAACCATAGCAAGAATACATACCTACTTGACAATAAAGCCATAGACGATTTCCACCGCATTTAAAACATATAGCAGACCGCTGATAATGTTCAGCTGCTAAATCTTCAACCGTTTTCTTAGGCTGGTTGTACTCCATCTTCACAATATTTAGAGTTCAATATCTGCAGTACCTTCTCCAACTTGTTAGGTACTACAAAAAAAATCTTGAAAAGAAGTTAACTAATAAAGAAAATAAAATAGAAAAGGAAAAATAAAAGAAAAAAATTAAAACATAATTCCTGAATTAGCACCAAAAACTACTTTGAACACTATTGATTCCCCGGCAATGACGCCAAAATTAGACGAGCGCAAAACTCACACTTAAATTCTGCTCGCTAGTCAAAGATAGTATAGTATAATATTATATCCACAGGAATTTAAGTTAAACATTATTTTCGTAGTTTCTAGCTTGATTGTTATCCAAGAGAATCAACAATCGATAATTATATGATTAATAACTAAAATTAACAAAGTGTCTAAAGCTATTGACTAATGACAATTGAAACAAGGAAAGGCAAGGAAGTTATCAGTGGGAGAAAATAGGGATTGATAGGATAGGTGTAAGATAATTGTTAGGATCTAACCATAGATAATTCACCTCTAATGTTCAAGTGAGTCTTTTGAATTCACTCAATTATTAGTTCAAAAGTTCAGCTAAAACTCCTCTTATAAGTCTTAACCTCACAAGATGAACCAATTTAAGCACGTGAAGATATGCACGAATGATCAGTGGATTGGTCTTTAGGAAAATATCTTTCGATTATTATCCTAACTAGGTTTAATCAATGATTCAAATAGCCTCTTTTAATTATTTAGAAGAATTAATGAACTCAACCAATAATATAATGCAAAGATATCACAAGTTATGCCTCTCTCGATTACATGAGCAAGTGAATATAGATGTAACAATTAGATCATCCAAAATGCTTCAATACATAATACTAGAGTTATAATCCACAAACAATCCTCAATACACCATATCCATCAAACCCTAAAAAGAACTACTCCATAGATATGGAGCAATTCATCGCAAATAAATTTACAGTAATGGAAAATATAAATTCAATCCAAACTCGTGTTTTGAGTGAGAAGGGAATGATAAAATCCTTGTGCTCGTGTTCTTCCAACTCCTCCTTAGCCTCCTTAGGTTGAATCTCTCTCAAAAGTGCAGAAAATAACATTTTTCTATGTATTTATACCAAGTAGGGTCGAGCCTAGACAAAACCACCTTTTCCTAGCTGAAATAGGACAATTGCTCTGTAAAAATTGCACATGCATGCCGCATGGGGCGACGCGCCATGCGGGGCATAGTGGGGAAATCCAGAGAGCTCAACAATTCAACAGGCAGCAAAAATACACTGCTGCCTCACACTATGCCTCGCACACTCCATCGCACTAATGCAAATTTCTCAGAGTACCGCTCAAACTTTGCGTTTTTGACGTCCAGACTTGGTCCTCCACCCCTAAACACGATCTCGGCTTAATCCCATGGGCTTTACTTATACTTCAATAACTCCTATATCACTCGGAATAACTCCTACAAGGCATAAAACACATAATAAGTGCAGAACACTGCGAATTAAAGCTCAAATCAAGTTAACTGCAGTGAATTAGAGTGCAATAAGCGATTAAAATACGAGATTATAGCCTACCATCAACACCCCACACTAAAACCATTGCTCGTCCTCGAGCAATTAAACTACACTTCACATAGAACACAACCTTTTTCAACAACTCTCATAACTCATCACACCAAGAATATTTAAAATAGATTAAGAATAATACTGCAACATCCTAGCCTCAAGATTTGACTCAAAAGCACCACGCATTTTTCACAACCCGCTCACTTACTCTAACACAGAGGTCAATGACATTACCTTTCCTTCGTGAATCAAGTTCCCTCACACAACAATAGAGAGTAGTTCCACATACAATAAAATTTAAGAACAATTAGGAACTCAGGATTAACAGAGTTCGCTCACCCTGAGAAACAACATTCATATGCCACAAAAGACGTACCATAGGCTTGCCCGTAGTGCACCACTCTACTAATTGAGCTCATTCAGTCAAGGATCAAGTAGGACTTTAATTGGTTGTAATGTAGGCTGCGGGATGGGTAGGATATATTTATATATAAGAGAGACTACACAACCCTAAATTCTTTTAATACATACAATTAGCCATTCAAAACCCCACACTTATGTCAAACCAAAACTCCACCTTAACATCAATATACATTAACTCCCTACTTCTTGAAGCACAATTACATTAAGAGTTACCACTATCATGGAATATATTTTCACAATCATACACTTATTTTTTTTTCTTTTTCAATTCAAGTGGCTCTTATTTTTTTAATCAATGATTCAACTAGCCTCTTTCGATTACTAAGAAGAATTTATGAACTCAACCAACAATATAATGCAAATATATCACAAGTTATGCCTCTCTCGATTACATAAACTAGTGAATATAGATGCATTAATTAAATCATCCAAAACGATTCAATACATAAAACTAGAGTTATAATCCACAAACAATCATCAATACACCAAATCCATCAAACCCTAAAGAGAAGTACTCCATAGATATGGAGGAATTAATTACAAATAAAATTAAGGTATAGGAAAACATAAATTCAATCCAAACTCGGGTATTGAGTGAGGAAGGAACGATGAAATCCTCGTGCTCGTGTCCTTGCAACTCCTCCTTTGCGATATTGGTCAAATGTCCATAAAATATCATTTTTCCATGTACTTATACCAAGTAGGGCCGGGCCCAAACAAAATCACCTTCTCCTAGCCGAAATAGGATTGTCACTCTGTAAAAATTGCACAGGCGCACAGCATGGGGCGATGCGCCATGCGAGGCATTAGTAGGGAAATACATAGAGTTAATTTCTGATAGACAGCAGAGATTTACACAGTCGTGGCTCGCCACGCGTCGCGGCAGTGGACTTTTCTTAGATTACAGAATTTTCCTCGCTTTTTTGATATCCATATGTGGTTTTAAACCCCCGAACGCGATCCCGACTTAATCCCTTGGGCTTTTACTCGGACTTCAAAGCTCCAAATAGCTCGAATTCATTTTGTAACATCTACATAGCTCGGAATTACTCCTACAAGGCATAAAATACACAATAAGTACAAAACACTAGTGATTAAAGCTCAAACAGAATAAAAGTGCAGTAAATTAGAGTACGATAAGCGACTAAAATACGAGATTATAGCCTACAATAAACACCTCACACTTAAACCATTGCTCGTCCTCGAGCAATCAAACTACACTTCATATAGACACGACCTTTTTAAACAACTCTCATAACTCATCACACCAAGATTATTTAAAACAGATTAAGTACAATACCGTAACATCCTAGCCTCAAGATTTGACTTAAAAGCACCACGCATTATTTATAACCCGCTCAGTTACTCTAACACAGAGGTCAACGACATTACCTTTCCTTCGTGAATCAAGTTCCCTCAAAAAATAATAGAGAGTAGTTCCACACACAATGAAAATTAAGAACAATTAGGAACTCAAGATAGAAAGAATTCGCTCACTCTCAAAAACAACATTCATATGCCAAAAAGACGTACCATAGGGTTGCCCGCAGTGTACTACTCAACTAATCGAGCTCATTCAGTCAAGGATCAAGTAGGACTTTAATTGTTGTAATGTAGGCTGCGGGACGTGTAGGATACATTTAGATATAATAGTGACTACATCTCCCTAAGCACTTTAATACATGCATTAACAATTCAAAACCCCACACTTATGTCAAACCATAACTCCACCTTCAAGTCAATATACATTAACTCCCTACTTCTTTAAGCACAATTACATCAAGAGTCACCACTATCAAGGAATATTTTTCACAATCATACAATTATTTTTTTCTTTTCTTTTTCAATTCAAGTGGCTCTTACTTTTTCAAAACATTGCACCTTTCTCCTTATTTCATTAGTTCCACTTAAAATCCAAACCAACCACCCCACACTTTAACTTTTACAAAGTTCATAACAAATTCAAGTGCTCACGAGAGGTAAATGGTTTAAATAGATGGTCCATTTAAACAAATGGGTAGGGCTTGAAATGTGGTTGCCAAAGAAATAGGACTACATGCTCAAAGGGGTTAACTAAGATATATAACAATTAGGTGGGTAAAAGCATATAACTGGCTCAACAAAGAAATGCCTATATCACTTCCAAGACTGAATAAAATTACTATTTTGCTTTGCAAACATATGGGGCAAGTTCTAGACATCAAATGCAATGTACAAAATAACACAAAATCTCACACACACATGGCACATAACTCACTCAGGATCAGATTATCAAGACACTTTAGTCAAAGCAGTTAAGCAAAGTTAAGATCAACCAATTTAAGGTATTTATACAAGAGTCAAAAATTGAGCCTAAGCGTCACAACTAAAGCACTTACTTTTCTCAAGGCATAATAGAGTCAAGAGATATAGCCTTCCATTCAAATCATAGCACAAGGTTTCCTACTATTCTACAAAATGAAAACTAACTACACCCAGTTCAAATAAAACCCTTGGAAAAGAACCACGGCCCAAAGAAAAACCAAGGGGGAGTTAATACACTATCTAACAAAAGAAAATATTTTTTATCTTTTTTTCTTCGACTTTAATCCCTGAAGAAACCTGTCGGTGATATCCATCGTCGGGAAAAATTGGAAATATTAAAAAACAAATCAATTTTTATGGTTTTTTTAAATCTCTAACTACTAAAACTAACACATATACATACAACATACAACATATCGCCCACCCCATACTTTAAGTTGTGGCATGTCCCCATGACACACAATTAAAAAGCATAAGGTAAAGGAAACTTCCCTAAATATCTAGTCTGGGTCTGAGTCAAAGTCGGGATCCATTCCTCACCTTCGGACTATCACACACATCCATGCTGACTGCTTCTTCTTAGATTTTTTGGGGTACACCCCACACTTATCTTTCTCACTCAGTGCAGCCTTCTCTTTCGAGCCCTTCACTTTCCACTCGACACTCGCAGCTAGTTTTTCCTTTTGTGCCCTTTTTTCTACATTCATGTCAAACGTCATCATTTTCTCACCCACTCTAAGCATAAGCTTCCTCTCGTGTATATCCAATATTACTCTACCCGTTTCTAAGAATGGTCTTCCTAGGATGAGGGGGACCTCCTTGTTCTTCTCCATATTCACCACTATAACATCTATAGGAAATACGAACTTATCCACCCGAACTAACATATCTTCCACTATCCCCTCGGGTATTAAAGTCATTTGGTCTGCCAGCTGCAAAGATATTGGCACTGACATTATCTCTCCAATCTTTTTCTCCAGTTTCCTGTAAATAGATAGAGGCATTAAGTTAATTGATGCACCAGAATCACATAAAGATTTATCAAAATTAATAGAGCCTAAAGAGCAAGGTATAGTAAAACTCCCTGGATCTTGGATCTCCATACTTTTGTTGGGGTTTGTTTTACAATATCATAGTGCAATGCTCTGTGAGATTGACCACTGAGGTTTCTTCTATCTTCCTCTTCTTTGTCAAGATCTTCTTCAAGAATTTGGCATAAGCTGGCATTTGGGAGAGCACTTATGTGAATGGCAAATTTACATTAACTTGTTTCAGCATATCTAGAAATCTCTCAAATTGTTGTCCAGTTTTTCTCTATATAGCTTTTGAGGAAAAGGTAGAGCATGCATATGCTCGCTCTCATTAGATTCAGCCTTCTCAAAGTTCCCTCCTTCTTTTTGGTAGCTCCCTTCTTGCATTTCTTCTTCTTGTCAATATCATTCTTCAGCTGCTCCCCACTTTCCTTTTCAAGTACCACCTCTTTTTGGATTGGAGTGGTATCTTTCAGCACCTACCCGTTTCTCAAGGTTACAACATTCGCTGTTTCTTTGGGATTTCACTCAATATCAGCTAGCAGAGTACCTGGGACTCTCTCAGATAATATTGTTACAATTTGTCCCACTTGTCTCTCCAAATTTAGAAAACCAATGCCCAATTATTTGATAGTTTCCCTGTGGCCTTCATTAGATCTTCTAGACCAGGCTGATTGGACTGTTGAGGCTGAAACTGCTGCCTTTACTGATTTTGGAAGATTGGAGCTCTTTGTCCTTGAGGTCTAGAGTTATTTTGTTGCCACGCATTTGTAGTACCTCCAGGTGAACTCCATGAAAAACTGGGGCGCCTCTAACCCATTGCATTATAATTTCCCACAGCATTCACTTCCTCAGTTGAGGCTTGACACTCATGAGTAGGATGTCCTCTTCAACATATATCACAAGTTGTATGAGGCTCACTTTGTATTGTAGCTAAGGTCAGCTTCCATATTTCTTTAGCCATAGCATTAAGTTGTACCTACACAGATGTGTTAGCATCAACCTGGTGAACACCTGCCGATCTTCTTCTTTCAGCACTCTCAGAAGGCCACTGGTTTGCATTTTCAGACAACTCATCAAGAATTGTGACTATCTCCTCTAGAGTCTTCTTCATCAAAGGGCCTCCAAGTGCATTGCTCAATGTTCTACGTGAGGCCGATGTCAATCCATCCCAAAAGTCTTGGAGTTGCATCTAGAGTTCAATTCTTCTATGTTGACACTTTCGAACAATCTCCTTAAACATGTCCCATGCTTCGAAAACCGTTTTAGTATCTTTCTGGTAGAAGTTAGGGATTTCTCTTCTAAACTTGCCCTTTTTAGGCGAGGAGAAATATTTATCAAAGAATTTTCTAGTCATCTCCTCCCATGTTCTAATCCAACATGTGGGAAAGCTTCGAAGCCACTGCTTTGCATCATCTTTAAAAGAAAAGAGGAATGCCCTTAAATACACCTCATCTTGTGACACACCATAGTATTGAAAGGTGTTCATAATCTCCTCGAAGTCCATTAGATGTGTGTTTGGATCTTGGTTTGGCTTGCCTCTGAAGACACAACAATTATGAAGGGTTTGAATCCACCCTTGCTTTAATTCAAAATTGTTTGCTGCAATTGGAGGTAGTCGAACACTGGATAATCCTTGATTGTAGACCGGTCTAGCATAATCTCCAAGTGGTCTCCCATGTAAGGGTTGATGTTTATTAAGTCTGAGACCCCTCTCTTCTTCATAGATAATTGGTGCATCTCTAATAGTTGGTTCCTCAGCATCTCGTAGAGCTTGTTCTCATCGTTGGGTTGCTTCTCTCGCAGCCAAATCTACATTATCTTCACCGTTTCTAGCCATAAGTTCTTTAGTTGAGGACTGTCCAATCGTTTCTGATGTCTCGGTGAGATTTGTTTCCTTCCTCAATTGTCGTAGTTATTTTTCTATCTCGGGTTTATATGGTAGCAATTCCTTCGCAGAAGTTCTAGTCATGCACCACTCCCCGGCAACGGCCCTAAAATTTGACGAGCGCAAAACACACACTTAAATTATGCTCGCTAATCATATATAGTATAGTATAATATCGTATCCACAGGGATTGGATTTAAATAGTATTCTTGGTTGCTATCCAAGATGATCAACATTTGAGATTTATAAGATGTTTAACTAAAATTTACTATGATTCTAAAGTTATTGAATAATGAAAATCGAAACAAGGAATAAGCAAAGAAGGCCTACCATCAATCAGCAGCACCTCCTCCAACTCGAGGCGCTCTAGCACCTGCAGGGCGTGGTACAACTAGGGGTGGTGCACAGAGTTCGGGAGGGGCCAACAGTTTCTATGCTATGAGGGGTCGCCAGAGTTCAGAGGCTTCACCAGATGTTATCACAAGTATATTGACTGTCCAATCTCATGATGTATATGCCCTTATTGATCCCGGTTCCACTTTTTCATATGTCACTCCTTATGTTGATATGGAATTTGGGATAGAACCAAAACAACTTCGTGAGCCATTCTGTCATGCCCCGACCTTGGGGAGTGCGACCAGCGGTCAACCGAGATGCCCCAATTAGGCAAGCCTTTACAATACCTTCTACCCCACTCGCCCATGAATAAAGAGAAGATACATTTATATCATTAATTAAACATTGAGTAGATTCCATGAACAATGCCAATTCCATTACCATTGGTCATTTCATCTTATAGTCTCAAAATATATACACAATCATAGTTAAAGTGCAACAATTGATTCAAATACAACAAGGCTAGTTTGACTTTCTCAACACCCATATACAGCCCACACTGTGTGTACGGAGCCTATACGGATACAAAATACTATGATCACGCCAGAAATAACGCCCCGGCTATAGCTCAAAACGTAATACACGTGGGACAAAAGATACACGACCCCGAATGAAGTGGGGCTCACAAAATCTACTGAGAAGAGGGTGTACTTCTATCAATGATCAATGCCACCTACTGCGGAACCACCTGCATCCATTAAAGATGCAGTGCCCCCGGCAAAAGAGACGCTAGTACATATGAAATAGTACTAGTATGTAAGACTAAACACCCTCTCGTTAGAACGAATGATAACTCAAGGAAGGACAGTCATAAATCAATAGAAGCCTCAGACAATACTAAAACATCAAATTAGGAGCAAAATAAGTGTCAAGTAAATTTTCATTATTTTAGGTTGTGAGATCTTAGCACCGATATACCACCGTAATCTTAGCACGGAGTCCGATCTCGGCCCGATTGGCTAGGCCGTCTTACTCGAAGACATCAACCATAACCACAAAGACTATAACAGTTCCAATCATTATCTTTATCATAATTTTCAGCACAATCACCACCATATGTGCGACGTGGCATTCGATCATGACCCGACCGGCTAGGCTGTCTCACCACAATACCATGTGGATCGACATGACCCTTCTCTATCAATCATCCCATCCCAATAAAGGGGAATATTTCATCATATCAATCTCATCCCAAATGAGGGGAATAATTACAATCTATTCCTACACCGGTATGTGTAGTTTCGGGGTTAGGCTATTTCAACCTACCCTTCCTCGGTGACTAACGATACTCCCAAAGTGTTTGTTATTAAAAGTATTCATAACTTATTTCAACGTCTTTTAAACGTTCCTTAGTTTCATTGGAACTAGTGGACCCAAATGTAATATCATTCTTGGCACATTGGCCGTATTTCATGTTTCATGCTCTGCTCACCTCTATCACTTTCAAACATCATCACAAATTATTAACAACAAAGCATATTTATTCAAGACTTGAGTACACATGTGATCAAGTAAGAGTCTTAAGCACATTGAGATTTCTTACATAATTTGGCATAATAGCTTTCACTTGAATCACGACTTGAAGTTATAGCATTTAGACATGCAATCCATACTTTGAACATATTCAGATAGAATATAACATAACAAGAACATTGGAATACATATTGAACATATATCGTTCGACACAAGGCTTATTCGGAATAATCAATTCATAATGAACAACTCGAGACTTTCAAGGATATTATGAGGTTAGATTCTAATAGATGAGTTTATCAAACATACCTCGCCTCGAGCTTTTAAATTACTACAATGTTCTGGAATTCTTAGCTTCTTCGATATATTTAGAAATATAGAAAAATTGAACACAAATTAGGAGAGAGTTTATGGTTCAAGCTCATTTGAGCATTTTGTCAAGCATTAGGTGGGTATTATGATTTCAAGGTCCTCCTATGGTGGATTCCTCCATCCCACTGTCCAAAGTCTACCCAATATAGTTCAACATTCTTCCCCCAACCCTTGATAGTATATGCATGCATAATGGACAACTCCCACACCCAAGAATTGCTTTTCTCATTACCTATTTTCAGTAAATCACGAAATTGAGGGATAGAGAGTAGAATCTTACCTTTAGGATGAAGACCTAGTGAACTTTCTTGTGAATTCTTCAACTTGGAGCAAGAGTTAATGATCAATAAGCTTAGGAACTTCCCCTCTCACTCTATGGTAATCCCTATCTCTAGAAATATCAGATTTTTGCTTCAAAAGTGGCCCTTTACTTCAATATATCGAAATAGGGCTGGGTGAAAATAGGAAAACAATAAAGCCCTGATGCAGATCTGCGGTCGCATATGCGATCGCATAAAGCTTCTGCGATCCGCAAAATGGATTGCATAATGGCCCTCCGGAACTGGGCACTCCTACCTCACTCACGACCGCCCTGCTATACGCAAACCTATTCTGCGATCGCATAATGCGCCGCAGAACTTCCCTCCGAAAATATTTGTTTTCGATCTGCGATGGGTTGTGCAGCTCGCGAAATGATTATGCAGCTACATAATGGACCAAATGTTTTGCCCAAGTTTTTGCTTCAGTCTGCGGCAGATCTGCAATCTGCATATCAGTTAAGCGATCGCATAATGGACCATAGAAATGCCCTGCACTTTCAAAACATTTCTTAAACTCCCCAATGCACTGTTCAATCCAAAAATTCTGAGCCGCGGCTTGCAAGCTCACCGTGAAGAATCTCTACAATCATCAACACATAAGTCCACTTTGGAACCATGAAACCCCGGGTTTTGAAGTAAACTTTTACGTGGCCCTACATCATCTCCTGCTTAAGATCATTCGTCCTCGGATGATGGCCAAAATTCGCCATTAGAAACCAATGTGACTCAGCTTCTATATCACACACCAACAGCTGCGAAGAATGTCTACGATCATCAACACATAATTCCACTTCGGCACACCAAAACCCCGGGGTTTTATGTAAACTTTTACGTGGCCTTACATCCTCCCCCACTTAAGATCATTCATCCTTGATTGAGGGCCAAAATCCACTATTAGAAACCAATGTGACTCAGTTGCTATAACAGACACCAATAGCTGCGAAAAATCTCTGCAATCATCAACACATAAGTCCACTTCGGCACCACGAAATCCCGAGTTTCTAAGTAAGCTTACGTGTTTTGTGCCGGATTAAGCTTATGTGTTTGAGTAGACATTTTGGGTTGAATAATGCACTGAGGGATAAACGAAAATTTTTGGCAAAGAAATTCCTTTTTCTGCGGTCCATTATGTGACTGCAGAATCAATCTGCGAACCACATAATGTCTGTAGAGTAAAGCAGGAAAAGGGGCAGTTTTGGATGCCATTATGCGGTCGACTATGCGACCGCAGAACTATTTTGCGGTCGACTATGCGACCGCAGAACTATTCTGCAGTTCATTATACGACTGCAGAAGCATAGTGACCGCGAACCCAGGTAGATTTTTCCCAATATCAAAGGCCAAATTATGTGGCCTATATACGGACTGCATATCAATTATACGATCCCATATGCGATCGCAGACCCTGTTCCGGAGATTCATTTTTGGGTTTTTATAACCCGACCCTACTTCGTTAAATAGACGCAATGGACCATTTTTGAGCAAAAATCTGATGTTTTAGAGAGAAGTGAGAGTGTTTTATAGAGAGAAGAAACCCTAGGCTAATTATTCATCAAGTCTTTCTCAAATGTTGGAAGATTAACAAGGAAACCCCACAAGGTCTTCATCCTAAAGGTAAGATTCTACACCCTAACCCTCAATTTCGAATTTTGTCTAGAATTGGGTAATTAGTAAGATAATATTTAGGCATGGGAGTTGTCCATATTGCATGCATGTGTTATCAAGGGGTGTAGGATGATTGTTGAGCTAAAAATGGTAAAGAATGGGTTGTGGGATGATGGAATCCTCCATAAAAGGACCTTGAAACCTTAATGCACATCTAGTGTTTGATAAAATGCTCAAATGAGCTAAAACCATGATCATCTTCCTAATTTTGGTTCAATTTGTTATATTTCTCAAATAGATTGAAGTTACTATGAATTCAGGAACATTTTAGATTTTAAGGAAGCTCTATTGAGGTATGTTGGCTAAACCTTTCTCCTAGAATTTAATCCCATGGTATCCATGTAATCTATGTAAGTCCTGAATTGTTCATTATGAAAGTGGCTATTCCGAATAAGCTTGTGTTGAAAGATATATGTTCAATAGGTATCCCAAAATGCATTTATCATGTTATGTTGTAATTTGAAATTACGTTCAAAGTATGGGCTATGCGTTAATAATATTGCGACCTCAAGTCAAGTTCAAACAAAGGATATTATGCCAAATTTTCTGAAAAACCTCTATGTGCCTAAGACTCTTAATTGCTCACATGTGTACTAAAAATATTGATTTATAATGTCTTGTTGTTGTTATTGATGATGATGATACTTGAAAGTGAAAAGGCTGAGTATGGAATACTAAATGTGGCCATCATGCCCAGAATGAGAATTAGATATGTGGCCAATAGTGACAATGAAAAGAAAGAATGTGTGAACATTATGAGATGAGTTTTAGCTCCTTTACATAATAATGTCATTAATGTCCTATGATCACCTGTGGCTAGTACAAATAAGCGATAATATGAACATAAATTGTGGTTGTTTGCCAAAACAGGAATAATGAATGAACCCTATGGACGGTCTATGAAACACATAGGAATATTGTGTTATGAACCCTATGGACGATCTATGAAACGCATAGGAATATTGTGTTATGAACCCTACGGACGGTCTATGAAATGCATAGGTATATTGTGTTATGAAATCCTATGGACGGTCTATGAAACGCATAGGTATATTGTGTTATGAAACCCTATGGACGGTCTATGAAACGCATAGGTATATTGTGTTATGAAATCCTGTGGACGGTCTATGAAACGCAAAGGAATATTGTGTTATGAAATCCTATGGACGGTCTATGAAACGCATAGGTATATTATGTTATGAAATCTTGTGGACGGTCTATGAAACGCATAGGTGCATTGTGTATGAGATGTATAGGTGTACGGTATGAATAAACACTATGTATGGTCTATGAAACACATAAGTGTATAATATATTATGTGTTTCACGTACAGATCATATGGCTCGGTTGACCCAAAAAGAAGTTTAGAATGATGTAAGTATAATAAGGCTTGATATTTGAACCTACGCGATGTTTTGTAGTCTTTTGATGTACTTTAAATGCCTCTTATTTGTGTTACCATATTTTTAAATGTTGTTTTTTCTGGCTTTCATACGAGGACTATTCCACATGTACTCACGTCCATTTTACCGGGGGTGCTGCATCATTTAATAGATGTAGGAGGTTCCATAGCACGCAGCACTGATCAGTGATAGTGGTACACTCTCTTCCCAGTAGACTTGGTGAGCCCCACTTCATTTCGGAGTCATGTATCTTTCATTCCTTTTGTATTGTGTTTGAGGTATAGCCGGGGCCTTGTTGCCAACATTATCATAATACTCTTTGTATCTATTAGAGGCTCCGTAGACATAGTGTGGGTTGTATATTGGTGTTGGCTAAGTCAAACTAGTTATGTTGTGTTTGAATTACTTGTTCCACTTTAGATCATGAAAATGTGTGTGAAATTTAAGACTTTAAAATGAAGTAACAAGTGGTAAGAATTGGTATTGCAGACCTGATCACTTTGTTATTTGATTAACGAAAATATGTACTCTCTTTATTCATGGATGAGTTTGGGTAGAAGGAAATCTAACATGCTTGCTCGGCCGGGTTCACTCGGTATAGCGCCGGTGGTTCTCCCTGAGTTTTGGGGTGTGACAGCCTTACATCCTCCCCGATTAAGATCATTCGTCCTCGAATAGGAGCCAAAATCCGCCATTAGAAACCAATGTGACTCAGCTTCTATAACACACACCAACAATTCCAAACTTTTGACAAACTCCCCAAATATCCAAAATTTTCACCAGAGTTTCCCCTGTAACTAGGCCTATCCACCTATCAGAGAATCCTAAAAACCAACCCTAACAACATATACATGAACCAACGATGAAACATAACATAAAAACAACGCCAACCGTGGCCTCACGAGCAGTATATCACCCAAAAAAAACACCTTTAACATCAACTGTACAAATGATACATAATTTATAGAAGGTAAACTCTTAGCATTTTCATAGAACACAACTTTATAAATACATGGCTATTCAAACAAATGAGGGTATTTATTCTTCATTTTTTCCTCGGCCTCCCAGGTGGCCTCTTCAACCTGCTGATTCCACCATAATACTTTCACGAAGGCAATCTATTTGTTCCTCAACTTTGAACTTGCCTATAAAAAATGGTTACTAAAATATCTTCATAAGTCAATTCTTCATTAACCTCAATAGTGTCAACCGGAACAATAAGCGACAGATCTCCAACCACCTTCTTTAACATGGATACATGAAACACTGGGTGCACTACAGACATCTTTGGAGGTAGTTCTAGCCTGTAAGCCACCTGACCAATCCTTTGAATGATTTTGTACGGTCCGACATACCTCGAACTCAACTTCCCTTTCTTACTAAACCGCATTATACCAGCTCTACCAAACCAACATTGTAACCCACCGGTTTCATCCATCCTCATAGTTAGAATTTTCTAAATCTCCTTCGATGATGATCTCTCTTCTGTTTAATGATCATTTTTTTATTTTTCTCCCATTATTTTTAATTGACGCAAAAGGGAGTTAAGTTCCAATGGTCCGATGCTTATGAAAAGAGCTTCCAGGAGTTGAAATCAAGGTTGACTACGGCACCGGTGTTGACCCTACCAGAGGGTACGAAATGATTGGTGGTATATCGTGATGCTTCGAGAATCGGGATAGGGTGTGTATTGATGTAACATGGAAAGGTAATCGCTTATGCTTCTAGGCAACTCAAGAATCATGAGAAGAACTATCCAACACATGACTTAGAGCTCACGACGGTGGTTTTTGCATTGAAGATTTGGCGTCATTATTTGTATGGGGTCCATGTGGATATATTCACCGACCACAAGATCCTTCAATATATTTTCAAGTAGAGGGAATTAAATCCGAGGCAGAGAAGATGGCTTGAGTTACTCAAAGATTACGACATCAATATTCTCTATCATCCAGGAAAGGCTAATGTTGTGGCGGGTGCTCTTAGTCGGAAATCTATGGGCAATTTGGCTCACTTGGAGGCATATCAAAGGTCATTGGCCAAGGAGGTTTATCGATTGGCTAGTTTGGGAGTTTGACTTGCGGATCTAGTGAAGGAAGGGTGGTTGTGCAAAATAGGGTTGAATCATCGCTTGTTGTGGAAGACATGGAGAAGCAATACGACGATCCATTGTTGGTACAATTGAAGGAAAGGATTCATAAACATAATACTATGGCTTTTTCCATGCATGGATGATGGTCTGCTAGGGTACCAATGGTGATTATATATTCCAAATGTAGAAGTTCTCCAGGAAAGAATCATGACCGAGGTTCAAACTTTCAGGTATTCTGTGCACCCAGGCTCTACAAAGAGGTACCACGATCTTAAGAAAGTCTATTAGTGGAATGATATGAAGAGGAATGTAGCGGACTTTGTGGCAAGATGTCCAAATTATCAACAAATAAAGGCCGAGCATCAAAGGCCCGGTGGGTTGGCACAGAACATAGAAATTCCGATACGGAAATGTGAGATGATTAATATGGACTTTATGGTAGGACTACCTCATACTACTCGAAAGTTCGACTCAATTTGGGTGATTATAGATCAACTCACGAAATCAGCACACTTCTTACCTGTTAAGGTGACCAACACGGCAAAACAGTATGCTCAGTAGTATATCAAGGAAATAGTCAGGTTGCATGGCACTCCAGTTTCCATCATTTCTGATCGAGAGGGCATAGCTCACAGCTAATTTGTGGAAGTAATTTTAGCAAGGTTTGGGTACTGAGGTGAATCTTAGTACAACCTTTCACGCGCAGACTGATGGACAGGTAGAGCTGACTATTCAGACGCTTGAGGATATGCTGCGCGCTGTGTTCTTGACTTCAATTGTAGTTGGGATGATCACTTGCCGCTCATAGAATTTGCCTACAACAACAGTTATCACGCTAGCATTCATATGGCACCGTTAGAGGATTTATATGGTAGGACATGTAGATCTCCCATTAGATGGTTTGAGATTGGGGAAGCATAGTTGATAGGATCATACCTCGTGCATCAGATTATGCAAAAGGTTAAGATCATTAAGGAGTGGTTAAAAACGGCTCAGAGCCGTTAGAAATCCTATTCGGATGTTCATCGTAGGGATTAGGAGTTCAAAGAAGATGATTGGGGTATTCCTGAAGGTTTCCCCTATAAAGGGTATAATGCGGTTTGGTAAGAAAGGGAAATTGGGTCTAAGGTATGTAGGACCGTACAGATTCTAGGCAAGGTGATCGCTTATGCTTCTAGGCAACTCAAGAATCATGAGAAGAACTATCCAACACATGACTTATACCTTGTGGCGGTGGTTTTCGCATTGAAGATTTGGCGTCATTATTTGTATGGGGTCCATGTGGATATATTCACGGACATAAGAGCCTTCAATATATTTTTAAGCAGAGGGAATTGAATCTGAGGTAGAGAAAATGGCTTGAGTTACTCAAAGATTACTACATCAATATTCTCTATCATCCGAGAAAGGCTAATGTTGTGGCAGATGCTCTTATCCAAAAATCTATGAGCAGTTTGGCTCACTTGGAGGCATATTAAAGGTTGTTGGCCAAGGAGGTTCATCGATTGGCTAGTTTGGGAGTTTGTCTTGCGGACTCTAGTGATGGAAGGGTGGTTGTGCAAAATAGGGCTGAATCATTACTTGTTGTGGAACTGAAGAAGAAGCAATACGACGATCCATTGTTGGTACAATTGAAGGAAGGGATCCATAAACATAATACTATGGATTTTTCTCTGCATAGATGATGGTCTGCTAGGGTACCAAGGGCGATTATATATTCCAAATGTAGATGGTCTCCGGGAAAGAATCATGACCGAGGCTCACACTTCCAGGTATTCTATGCACCCAGGCTCTACAAAAAATGTACCATGATCTTAAGGAAGTCTACTGGTGGAATGATATGAAGAGGAATATAGCGGACTTTGTGGCAAGATGTCCAAATTGTCAACGACCGAGCATTAAAGGCCCAGTGGGTTGGCACAGGACATAGAAACTTCGATGTGAAAATGGGAGATAATCAATATGGACTTTGTGGTAGGACTACCTCGCACTCCTCGAAAGTTCGACTCGATTTGGGTGATTGTGGATCGCCTCACGAAATCAGCGAACTTCTTACCTGTTAAGGCTACTGACACGGCGGAACAGTATGCTCAGTTATATATCAAGGAATGAGTCAGGTTGCATGGCACTCCAGTTTCCACCATTTCTGATCGGGGGCACAGTTCACAACTAATATTTGGAAGAAATTTTAGCAAGGTTTGGGTACTCAGGTGAATCTTAGTACAGCCTTTCACCCACAGACTTACGAGCAGGTA
This sequence comes from Nicotiana tabacum, assembly GCF_000715075.1. Classification (NCBI taxonomy): domain Eukaryota; kingdom Viridiplantae; phylum Streptophyta; class Magnoliopsida; order Solanales; family Solanaceae; genus Nicotiana; species Nicotiana tabacum. The sequence continues at coordinate 18,724 of NW_027438436.1, read as the reverse complement.
GAGAGGACTATTCAGATGCTTAAGGATATGTTGTGTGCTTGTGTTCTTGACTTCAAAGGTAGTTGGGATGATCACTTTACACTCATAGAATTCACCAACAACAACAGTTATCACGTTAGCACTCATATGGAACCGTTCGAGGCTTTATATGGTAGGAGATGTAAATCTCCTATTGGATAGTTCGAGATTGGGGAAGCAGAGTTGATAGGACCATACCTCGTGCATCAGGCTATGGAGAAGGTTAAAATCATTAAGGAGCTGTTGCAAACTACTCAGAGCCGTCATAAATCCTATTCGGATGTTTGTCGTAGGGATTTGGAGTTCAAAGAAGATGATTGGGTATTCCTAAAGGTTTCCCCTATGAAGGGTATAATGCGGTTTGGTAAGAAAGGGAAATTGAGTCCGAGGTATGTCGTACCATATAGATTCATTCAGAGGATTGGCCAGGTAGCTTACATTCTAGAATTACCTCCAAAAATATCTTTAGTGCACCCGGTGTTTCATGTATCCATATTGAAGAAGGTGGTTGGAGATCTGTCGCTTATTGTTCCGGTTAAGACTATAGTGGTTAATGAAGAACTGACTTATGAAGAAATTCCAATTGACATTCTTGATAGGCAAGTCCGAAAGTTTAGAAATAAAGATATTTCCTTAGTGAAAGTGCTATGGCGAAACCAACAGGTTAAAGAGGCCACCTGGGAGACCGAGGAAGAAATGAAGGAGAAGTACCCTCATTTGATTGAATAGCTATGTAATCATTCCTATAAAGTATTCCCCTATGAATTATCATTATGTACCACTTGTACAGTTTATGCTAAGGAAGCTCCTTTTTGATAATATATTGTCTATGAGGCCACAATTGGTGTTAATTTCTTGTTATGTTGCATCGTTGGATTATGTATATGTTGTTAGGATTGGTTTCTGGGATTCTCTGACATGTGGATAGGCCCAGTTACAAGGGAAACTCTGCCAAAATATTTGGAAATTTAAGGAGTTAGTCAAATATTTGGAACTGCTGGTGTGTGAAATAGCAACTGAGTCACATTGGTTTCTAATGGCAGATTTTGACCCTCATACGAGGACGAATGATCTTATGCGGGGAGGATGTAAGGCCATGTAAAATTTGACTTAGAACCCGGGGTTTCATGATGCCAAGGTGGACTTTTGGGTTGAACAATGCGTTGGAGAGTTGACAAATATTTTTGGTAGAGTAGGGCATTTGTACGGTCCACTATGCGACCATAGAATCACTCTGCGGGCCGCAGAGCGGCTGCAGAGTGCAACAGAAAATGGCCAAATTTGGAGGGTCATTTTGTGGTCTAATATTAGACCGCATAATGCTTTCACTAGCCGCACAATCCATCACAGATTCAGCAGGAAGATTTTCGGAGAGGAGTTATGTGGCGCATTATGCGACCGCAGACCTGCCGCAAACCTGACCCGAACATGGGTGAACTAGGTACTTAATGAAATGTATCTTCATATATCTTTTCTTTATTCATGGGTGAACTGGGAAGATGGCATTGTGCAGGCTTGCTCGATCGAGGTATCTAGGTTGAGCGCTGGTCGCGCTCCCCGAGGTCAAGGCGTGACACCGATTACACTAATTTCAGGCTCGATAATCTTGTATCGCCCAGTGCAAACTGCTCGACTGACTGACGAGCGCAAAACACACACTTAAATATGCTCGCTAGTCGAGTATCGTATAATATAATATCGTATCCACAGGGATTGGAGTTAAACAATATTATCGTAGTTTGTAGCTATAATTCTATCCAAGATAATCAACAGTTTAGAATTATGTGATTAAAAACTATTAACTAAGAATCTAAAGATAATTGAACAATGACAATCGAAACAAAAGTAAGCAAGGAAGATATCAATGGGAGAAAATAAGGATTAATTGGATAGGTGCACGATAAATGTCTGGGATTTAACTCTAGTTAATTTACTTCTAATGTTCAAGTGAGTCTCTCGAATTCACTCAATTTTGAGTTCAAACGTTTAGTAGAAACTCCTCTCTCGATTAAGTCTCAACCTCACATTATGAACCAATTTAAGCTCGATGAAGATATGCACTGCTTCGTAGTTGATTGGTCTTTAGGAGAACCCCTCTCGATTATCCTCCTATCTAGGTTTTAAACAATAATTCAACTAGCCTCTTTCGATTACTAAGAAGAATTAATGAACTCAACCAACAAGATAATGCAAAGATATCACAAGTTATACCTCTCTCGATTACATGAACATGTGAATATAGATGAAATAATTAAAACATCCAAAACGATTCAATACATAAAAACTAGATTTATAACCCACAAACAAGTGTCAAAACACCACAATTCATCAAACCCTAAAGGGAACTACTCTATAGATATGGAGTAATTCATCACAGATAATTAAAGTAAAGAAAAACATAAAACGATCCAAACTCTTGTCTTGAGTGAGGACTGAATGATGAATCCTTGTGCTTTTGCTTCTCCACCTCCTCTTTTGCCTACATAGGTCTTAGATGTGTCAAAAGTCCAAAAAATAATGTTTTTACATGTATTTATACCAAGTAGGGTCGGGCCCAATCAAAAACACCTTTTCTATGAGAAATGGGACAATTTCTCTGTAACATTTGTACAGGCGTGCCGCATGGGGCGACGCGTCATGCGGGGTATTACTGGGAAAATCCAAAGAGTTGATTTCTGACAGACGGCAGGATTTTACACAGGCGCGACGCGCCACGTGCCGCACTAGTGTTGTTTTCTCAGAGTCCGAAATTTTCTTGACTTTTTGATATCCAGACGTGATAGTCGACCCCCGAACGCGATCCCGGCTTTATCCCTTGGGCTATTACTCAGACTTCAAAGGTCCAAATCACTCGAATCCATTCCTTAACATCTACATAGCTCGGAATCCTCATACAAGGCATAAAACACACAATTAGAGCAAAACACTAGCGATTAAAGCTCAAACTCAATTAAAGTACAGTAAATTAGAGTGCAATAAGCGACTAAAACAAGAAATTATAGCCTACCATCACCGACAAACCACATCAAAAATCACCTACAACCTCATACAATGACATCAATGCTTCAACAAGACATAACTCGAATATGATATATAAGGAATAACGAACTCTAGCAAAGAACTAGCCAGCCCGCGTAACGAATAAAACGGCCAAACATATGATAGGAACCTATCTCATAGAGCAGAAACAAGGCACACAAAACAAGTATAATGAATAGTACTCAACATCCCACTATTGCGGCATGCAACTCGATCCAAACATGATACTCGTGGCGGTGTGCCACCCGATCCACACATGACAATCTATAAGGCAATACCTATTGAGCCAGAATGCTCATACCCACGAAATGCCCGAATATCTACTACATGCACGCTAAGTGCATAAACACATCCCTGGGGAGACGCATAGCGCCATGCGCTACAAAAGCCAAGCCCGACTAAGGTTCATCAAACAACCGACATCTCGAAAGCCATCTCGCTTATATAATACCTCAAGCTATGTCGGATCACCACTCACACTCGAATAATCAAGCCTCTTCATAACACATATGGCATAAAGAGTAGCACCTGAAATAGACGATGCTAAGAATATCATCCACTATGCCCGAAGAATTAGGCATAAGCAATGCTATGCTGAAATGAACACGTCCGACCTGATGTAGAGCACACATTCACATTAGATCTACCAACGGACCTCAAGCCAATACTAATCATTCCAAAATAGGTCTGTAACTTCCCAAGGACCCATAATAACCCTACCCATGACACATACGATCAGCAGTCAAATCCGGAATGACTTTCACAGTCCACAACCAAAGGAGTAAAGCTCCTCTCTGTCAAAACCCCTCTCATTGACGATCGTACCAAAATCTCCATACCTGCTTTCAATCCCTAACAATCAAATAACTAACACATCCCACTTATATGATCTTCCTGTGGGATATACTCCGACAACCTTCCGCACCTGATGGTAAAATATGGACATCAACCTTCCGCATTTTGAATACCCAACACTTCCTCCACAACACAGACCATCTTTATATTGTTCGTAAGATAGCGCCCGCATACTCTAAACATATGAAATCTTCCCCCCTGCTCTTCCGAGCTCGTGACTTTCTTATCAAAACTGAACCACAACTTTGATCCTCAACTTCCAATCTCCATACCTCTCACTGCACATATCATGCTGCTACGCGAGAGCACAAGAATTTCATCTTGAGGGTGTGATTGTGATAGATAAAGGATGATGTTTGTGCCTTCGATTGAGTAATGACTTGAAGAGGATTTCATGAATTGTACGGGATTAAAATACCCATGTAAGGTGAATCGCATTGGGATACTATAAAATAGGTCTATTGAAGTACAGTATCGCCCCTAAGTGGATCAAGAAAATCACTTCAAATATTCCTCGATGCAACATAAGCCCTAGCAGCAATGTATTACGTAAGAAGTTTCAAGTTATCAATGGAAGATTGTAAGATCAACATTGAGGTGAATCGACAATGGATGGATAAAAGATACAAAGTACGAGGCGAGATTAGGCCATCAGTCTTAACATGAACAGTAATGAAGAAGCGTTAAAAGACTTAGCGTTATGCATATAAGATAAGCAACGAGAGTAACTTGGAGTTTGGTAGCAGACCTCAGTAACGATTAATAGAAGTAAGAGTTATGGTATAGTATGACCTACCTAGAGCAGTAAAGTCATACGGATGGATAAACGGATCGAGGAAATAAGATAAAGCAATATTTGTAAGTTCAACAAAGTACTGAGCGAATAACATCGATATACTTATAGATGCCCAGAGGAATATCTTATTGAGCTCTATATATGTTTACAAAGTGAGGTCTAAAGATTGGCTAAAAGCTTAAGAAGAAGGAGAGAGGAGTCGCATAGGCATACTTACAAAGACAGAGTCGTACAGGCTGGATGATAAAAGGTAGCAACAGTTACAAGATTGGAATGATTCCGACCACGAGTCGTGGTGTGAGAAAAAGGCCTATAGGGGGAAATGCCCTAGCCTTTGGGATTCATTCCCAGAACAGTTGCCTAAATGGAAAAGGAGTACTACAGTATTCGCAAGAGCTATGGGTTATGAGAATGATAAGTGCATCAGTCAACATTCGAGGACGAATGTTCCAAAGGGGGGAATAATGTTACACCTCCATATTTTTTTTGTACGTGAAAGTACGCCATAAATAAATTGGTGAAAGCACGGAAATCAGATGTTACATCCCGCATTTTTGTACGTTAAAGTTTCATCGTAAGTTAATCGACGTAAGTTTGGAATGAGATTATTTTGGGATTATAAGTGTTATGCTATTTCAAACAAGGGATAAGTAAATTCGTAAAGGTGAGAGGGTAGGCAAATCAAAGAAAATAAATTTTGTCGAAGTCTGGCATTTTGGATAAAATACGACCCGAGCTAAAATACCCGGTATTTATGGACTAGTACCATACAAGGTACCACATGGCCATGATAGTAAGGTGTATAAAGTTATTAAAAGTGAGTGGTATTTTAAGTAAGTCGAGATAATTCTTAATTATACGGATAATTGGGTGATTAATGATTTTTAGTGGGCGATTGATTAAAATTCTTGGATAATTGAAGAACCCCACGTGGCAACAAGCCATCCAAGCTTTATGACTCTTAAATCTTATGGATTATATGGAAAAGACTAAGGATTCAAGGTATGTGGTTAAGCCACGTGAGATTCTCCACCTTAAGAAGTCATAAAACATCTCAACCTTAAGAAGTCATGAATAACCTTAAGAAGACATAAAACATCTCAACCTTAAGAAGTCATGAATAACCAACGTAAACTACATGAGACCTTCTAATATGCATCTGCATATATCAACATAAGCAATGAAAGATCTTCACCAATTCAAAGTAAAGTGAGATTTTATAAGCATCTTCAACAATTCATAAAGATAGGAATGGAAACGTTACTGTCCTAGCAAGGAAAGCCATACAAGAGTTTGATCAAATTCACCAAAATCTCCAAGAATCGGATGTTCAACAAAGGAATTAGTATGAAGTTATACTACGTAATAGCAACGGAATTTGCCATTCTAAGAGTGCACGGTACAATCTTTCTCAAGAATATCATACGGATATTTCCCTACTTCAATCTGCTGTCACGTATTTTCGCACAAGACATATGTTAAAGGGATTATCAAGAGAATCGGCTCAGGTATGTTAAGGCTATCCCTTCTTTTTTTTGGAATGCTCCAAATAATATAAATGAAACGAGCAAAATACACAACTTGCATAAATGACTCTATTCATAAAAATACTAGGGGTGTCTATATTCTTGATTCCCCATGTGAATTATTATTATATCATCTGTTCTTGGGTCTCAGAAAAATACGTATTTGATAAAGTTTATCCGAAAGGCATATTGATTTTTATGACATTCCGAGAAATCTTATTAATGTATTTATTATGCATTTCATGCATTTATACATGTACATTTACCCATGACTAGATGGCGTTATATACACATATATATATGTATATGGGATATGGGAAAAGGTTACGGCGTTATATACGCACCACCAACTGATCAGCTGGTATACGTTGATGATTTGCCCACAGTGGCCGAGATAATATGATGGGATGCCCTCAGAGGCTTGATGATGTTATATACGCATATACCTATGCATGGTATGGCATTTGGATGCATATGCATGGCATTGTAAATATTTTTTATTCGCAGAATTATTCAGACTTACATGTTGAGTCTTTTACTCCATGTTTCTCATATCTATTATTTACTGATGTTCATCCTTACATACTCGGTACATTATTTGTACTGACGTTCCTTTTGCCTGGGGATGTTGCGTTTCATGCCCGCAAGTCCCGATAGACAGGTTGAGAGCCCTCCAAGTAGGCTATCAGCTCAGCGGAAGATGTTGGTGCGCTCCATTTGCTCCGGAGTTGCTATTTGGTTAGTATCATTAGGACATGTATTGATTGGTATGGCGGGGCTCTGTCCCAACCTTTATGACAATTATGTATTCTTAGAGGCTTGTAGAGAGATGTCATGTGTACAGGGTATTTGTATGGCCTTGTCGGCCTATGTTTTGAGTTTATAAATGATCATGTTGGCCTTATAGGCCCGTATGTCACGTGTATAGGTTTTTATATCAGGTTGGGTCGTTCTATGTTGGGTAATTCTCTCATGTTTACTCTGTTTATCTCATGACGTCCCTTCTGGCCTACTTACCTATGATGATGTAATAAGAAAGATATATTATGTTAGTACTCGGTTGAGTAAAGTACCAGGTGCCCGTCGCGGCCCATCGGGTTGGGTCGTGACACTAAGTAGAAATACTGGATAATCCTATACATCAATGTCTACATATAAAAAGATAATGAATAAATAGATCTAGAGAGAGGGGGACGTCGGGGCTTGCGGACGCCGGCAGGTATACCTTGAAGTCTCCGCCGCTGAACCCTAGCTAATGCCTGGGATGATAGGAAGTACCTGGATCTGCACAAAATAATGTGAAAAATAGTAGCATGAGTACAACACAACGGTACCCAGTAAGTACCAAGCCTAACCTCGGTAGAGTAGTGACAAGGTCAGGTCAGGGCCCTACTGGAAATAAATACGAAAAATTTTACAAATAATTTAACGGTGCAATAATAATAATAACTAAAATGAAACAAGTAAGGGATATGCCAAAATTAACTACACAGAATCAAGGCAAATAATGCATCACGGAAGAAAGCAAGGAAATGTTAATGCAAGGAAACAAACAACCAAACACAAATGAACTAACAAAGAAATAACAAGAGTCACTACCGAGGTACCGCCTCGTAGTCTCAAATCACAAAAGTAATCCACAATCTTTCCTTATATCACTGTGGGAGCCTTTCATTTAGTGTTGAAAATAATTTTCCCAAAATAACATCTCGCATTTTAGCTTACCTTATCACACCGCATGGCTTCTAGTAGTTCCCCTACTAGCCACGTGTAGAAAACTCACCTTATCTTACCACATGCAATTCAACCCCAAAATCTTATACCACCGCATGTGTATCAATATCTCAATGCACCACAAATTGCACCTCAAGTGCCCAATATCACAACTTGCCAAAAGAAATCAACAATAGCAGTATTTTCACAATAAGGAGCATACGCCTCAACCACAATGTACACAAAGTCTCAACAATAAAAACCGGAAGTGAATAACTCAACAAAAGGATATTGCACGACATAACACTTTGCCTCAATAGGAATCACGACCTTTGTAACTCAATATCAATTTCACCAACAAGATATTCCAAGAATGAAAACTTCAAGTAAAGAGTTCAACAGTTAAATAATGAATATGGAATAAAGGAAACAAGAACTTCAACTAAACATACAAGTAAGAGATACGACAAGTAGAGCATGTGAAACTATACAAATGATGATGAAGGTAACATGTTAAGATAACTCAATTAAGGCATGAAAGGAATCTACGTAGCTAAAACCGATAATTTCTACATTTAGCCTGTGCACGCACTCATCACCTTGCGTACACGGCTTTCATACATCACAGTTATCACAACAAACTAATCCTAAGGAGAAATTTCCCCACACAAGGTTAGGCAAGTCACTTACCTCAAATCACGCTAACTCAATCAACTAGTAGACCTTTCCCTCGATTATCCAACTCTGAACAGCTCGAATCTAGCCAAAACAATTTCATACTATAAATACAAACTATAGAAAACTAATTCGAACAATGAAATTACGATCTTTACAAAGAAATAAAAAGTCAACTCAAACAGTCAACCCCAGCCCGCATCTCGAAACCTGACAAAAATTACAAAACACGAACACCCATTCGATAACGAGTCCAACCATACAAGAATTACTCAAATCCGACCTCAAATCACCTTTCAAATCCCCAAATTTTAGCCTAAGAAGTTTCACAAATATTTCCCCAAATTTCCAACTCAAATCCCTAATTAGATGATAAAAACAAATTCGTGTAATTCAACCAAAATCGAGTTAGGAATTCTACCCCAATGTTTTCACAGAAAATCTCCCGAAGAATCGCCTCACGCCGAGCTCTCTAAGTCCAAAAATGGATTATGAAATAAACCCTCGAAAATTCCTCTTTTTCGCCCAACAAAACCGCTTCTGCGAGCCTGGGATGGCATCTGTGCCGTCGCAGATGCGGATTCTACAAAAGTCTAGAAATTCTGCTTCTACGGACCATGGCTCGCACCTGCGAGCCCGCTTCTGCGGAGTCTCGACCGCATCTGCGGTCCCTTGCCTACTCACACCACTCCGCTCCTGCAATGCCCCTTCCGCTTCTGAGGAAAATGGACCGCACCTGCGGTCACAACTGAGCAAGGCCAACTCCACTTCTGCGATCAACTGCTCGCTTTTGCGGGTTCGCACCTGTGGCCAGTCCCTCCACAGGTGCAATGACACCAGATGCTGGGAACTTCAGCAATTGTACAAGTCCAAAAATTGGTTCGGATTCAATCTGAATCACACCTGGGGCCCCCAGGGTCCCCGGGACCCCATCTGAATTTACCGACAAGTTCCAAAACACATAAGGGACCTACTCGAGGCTGAAAATCACATCAAACAACATCGATTCTACGAATCACAAACCAAATTCAAGCCTATGAAACTATAAACTTACAAATTATGAAACAAATGTTGATTCATACCAAAACAACTCCGATTGACTTTAAATTTTGCACACAAGTCATAAATGACATGATGGACCTATTCTAACTTCTAGAATAGGGATCCGACCCTGATATCAATAATGTCAACTCCCGTTCAATCTTTCCAAATCTTCCAAACCTTAATTTTTCTAACTTTTGCCAATTCACGCCGAAATGACCTACAGACCTCCAAATCAATATCCGGACATGCTCCTAAGTCTAAAATCACCATATAGAGCTATTGGAACCGTCAAAACTCCATTTTGAAGTTGTCTACACAAAAGTCAAACTATGGTCAACTTTAAAACTTAAACCTTTGACTTAGGGACTATGTGTCCTATTTCACTCTGATACTCCCCCCAACCCCCCCCCCTCCCCCCCGAAACAAAAACAAAAAACCCGGGAAAATTACGTAACCACAATACAACATAGAGGAGGCAATAAATAGGGGATTGGGGCTTAAATACTCAATGACTGGCCAGGTCGTTACACTTTGACAGTCCTTCTTTGATGAGATTTAATTTAGATGTTAGTTCTTCCGTTTTAATTTAGATGACATATTTCGCTTATCGAAAGTCAAACTATATGAAGTTTGACCAATGTCTTAAAATATAATTTTTTTATCATATTGACATGAAAAAAATTACAACTTATAGTATTTTCCGAATAGTACTTGAATAACCAATTTTTCATTTTAAAATACCGAGTTGAACGAATCCAATTTAGCTTCACAGTTTAGTCAAATTGACTCTCAATAAGCAAAATATGTCATCTAAATTGAAATAGAGGAAATAGTATTATTCCTTGTTAAAGTGGATAATTTAGTGGTATTATTATATGCTTCTCAAAATATAGGTAATTTGTGTTTGGTTAACCAGTTATTATTCATTACTTTACAATTATCCGAATTTACTTGATACCTTATTTTTTGTAATAATTTGACTAAAATTTCTCATCCCGCTAGTTGGTATAATCTTATATATACTCTGTTACTTTCATGAAAAAGGAGGTGAAATAACATATTTTCTTATGACAGACGTTTAATTCAATAATTAGTACAAGTAAATTAGATATCATTAATATGTCATCCTGTGTCTTATCAGCTATGATAATCGCATGTAATTCATTTTGTTTACCCGAAAAATGGATAGAGTTGAATTTGTACGTTGTTCTAAGGGTATGTGGTATAACTTGACACGAATCGTAACAATAAATAGAAATATCGAATGTTAACTGTAGAGAATGAAAAATAAGCAAAGTTGGGAAGAAGATGATTTTCAGATTTGGCAAGATGAATCAATTTATCAAGCTAAAAAGGATAATTCTTCAATATATGGGAGAATAATATTCCAGTTACAATGTATGCAAAACTTGATGCTTACAGAAATAATAATCATCCCCTTTATAGTGGAAGGATCCTACTTTAGATATACTTAAAAATACATAGTGGGAGACCCATGATAAATCAGCTTTTTTATAATTCCTGCAAGGATTCTCTCCTCTAGTGGGATTGCACCAGCTCTTGTCTATGAGCTCGATATTGACTCGAGCTTGGTATCGACTCGAGCTCTTGATCTTGACTCGAGATCTCGATCTTGACTCGAGCTCGATTCTAACCCGGCTCCTTGTATTGATTCGGGGCCAGTGTTGATCGGTCTCTGCCTCATAAGCTCGATAACTTCACTTTGCATCATAGTTCGATTTGGATTCGAGCTCGATAATGATATTGAGCTCGACATTGATCGGTCCCTAGGGCTCGAAGCTTGGTGACCTGACTTCAGACCTCAACTTGATTATGAAGATGCTTCTCCGATCTAATGCATTACCATTTCGACCAGTTTGTACGAAAGACTTATCGGTTTTTACCATATACAGATAGTCCCCTCGTTTCTCGGGAAGGATGTAGCGAGAAAAGACATGATTTCTCAATGGCTCGATCAAATATAAGCTGACGTTTACATTGGGATCGATCATGACACACGTGATAGTTGTCTCGTCGGTTTAGTTTTTCAAGGCATTAAATGCATGTCAGATGATGGTCGGCAATTATCAAAATTGAACTGCCATTGTTGTACCTATAAATAACCCTCTTTTTCACTTTTAATCACTTTTACATCTTCAAACTCTAAATTTTCTAACTTCTTTCTCACACTTTCTGAATTCACTCGCAAAATCTGTGATTCTTCTGTGCAAAATCTTTCTTCAAAAACACTACATCTTTGTCACCTCTTTCTCTTTTAAATATTTAAATCCAGAAATGGCGAAAACATCAAAAACCATTCCTCAAAAAGAAAAAGCTTTTTCTTCACAACCTGCCGCCAACAAAACACCGCTGGAGCCACAGCCTGAGGAGTGCATTCCTGGGGCGTGTGTTCTTACCTCCGATTTTAAGGTCAATAAAGGCTCGTCGGTTCCCGGCCGATGAGAGCCAGTATCGAGGTATATGTGTTCGATAACTGAGAGGCACCTCGAATAGCTAAAGAAAGATTGCAATTGGGAGAACAAAGAAATAGTAATCCCGTCTTCTGAAAAAGATATCACGACTTATGTGAAAGGGTTTTTAAGTGTGTATACTTACCTATTCACGTTAGGTCCCCTCAATCCCGTTAATATTGATTTCTACCACCAATACCAAATAACCCTAGGCCAGATCCATCCTTCTTTTTTGTGGATCATTATTTTGATCCGTTACTTTGTGAACAAAATTGAGGGGATGCCTTTCACCCTCGATCATCTCATCCGATTGTACTGCCCTCATCTCTTTCGAGACAGATTAATAAAACTTCAGCATCGGGCTACCAAGGTTCTGTTCTCGAGTATATATGAGGATAGGGATCGAGGTTGGATGGGCAGGTTCATTCGAGTAAAGACTTTGGACCTGATTCCGACTGAAAAGATGCCTTTTCCCGAGGAGTGGAACATGAAGCATAAGTGTAATTCTGTCGTTATCTTCTGCTATTTTGCCTCTTCATTCCTTTTCTCACTGATATCCCCCTTTTTGTGATGCAGTGGTTCCATAGATTCCCGGTGCAGTCCCTGATCTCAAGAACTGGGTACGGGATCTAATTTCGACCTCCATATACGCCGAGCGTTTGTGGCGTGATTTGTCCAAGGGCCGATGGGAGGCCAAAAATAATGGTGAGCCTCTTTCTTGTATCTTTGGTAGTTCGAACAAGATTCTTTCCATATGCTTAAATTTATTTTCATGTATGTAGGTATGGGAAAAGATGCGATTTTGAGGCCCTCATCCGTTGAGGAAGAGGCTTCGGCCTCTGATCCAAAGCCGGTGAAAGATAATAAGAAAAAAAGGTCCTCCACCTCCGAAGATCCAAAACCAAAGATGAGGATGGCTCGTAAGCCGAGGAAGAATACCATTCCTTTGACTGTAGAATCAGTTTTGCGTCTAAGGGATGAAGAAGAAGAAGAAGAAGAAGAAAAAGAAAAAGAAAACGACGGGTCCGTGCTGGTGGCCCGAATGAAGAAAACCACTGATGCTCCAAAGGCAGCTGCATCGATGGTGATTTATAAAGCTCCATATCGGACTAAGAAGATATCCGATAAAGGTTCGGGCAGAGTTTCCGAACCGTTAGAGATCGAGGATGCTTCCTACTGAAGTCGACAATCGGTGGGTATATCAAAAGAGACCGATCCTGAAGCTCTCCGAATTGAGGAGAACGCCCCAAGCGAGTCGCTTAGGTCAATAGTAATCACGGACTCGCCCAATCTCCCTGCTTTTTCCGAAGGGGCGATTCGGGATGCCCAAGCTTTGGGGGCCCTCGAGATAAACCAATCACATGAAGGGGAGGACCCCTTCTGTGATTTGTTTACTGGTGTCGAGGATGTTGCTGGCCCTAGTGATGTGTCGGGCCTTTTCTGTGAAGTGCAACAAGCTCTAAATCGTGTAAGCACTAACTCTCTTCGTTGATACCACTTTCATGTTTTCTATTCTATTCTAACTTCTTTTCTTCTTTCTTCGTAGGCCGCAATAGCTCATCGAGAAGCATGTTCTCGGTCTCGAGTCGAGCTGCATCGATACGAGGCCGACCTTCAACGTGTGATGCAGGAGAAGAACGCCCTTAAACTCATCTTAGGGAAAAGGGGAGAAGAAATCAAAGACTTCAGAGCTGAGTTGGCCAAGGCTCACCAGGATCGGATCGATCTGTCCGAGCAGGTAATGATACTATTAAAATCATATGGGCTCGATATCGGAATGATGGCTAATTGTTTGGTCTCACAGTTGCAGCAAAAACTTGAGATGATCGGGAAACTCTGTGAGGAGGTCGATGTGATAAAGGCGGAGTCCTTGAAGTGGAAAGAAAGTATGGACCGCTTTGCTGTAGAGAAAGAGGTTGCTCGAGCCCAATTATCATCAGCCAAAAGCCAACTTCAGATCATGAAGGGGAAAAGCTCGGTTCAAGCAAGAAGAATAGAGGAGCTCGAGGCTCGGTTGGCCTCCGAACTTGAAAAGGCCAATCTGACGCTGAAAAGGCAAAGGCCGATGCGGATGCATTTGTAGCCGTCTATCGGGCCAATGCTGAAGCTGCTCAGGTACAAGTAAGAGAGGCAGCCGATACCACCAACACTCACCGAAGAGATAAAAAAGGCTAAAGAGCTCGAAGCCGATGCTGAAACCTTGGCTTTCGATGATGACGATGGTGATGTTGATGATGGGAGAAAAAGTGGGTCCGAGAGCGGGGAGGAGCCCGATGGAGAAGAGACTGTCCCCGTAGATAACCAAAAAACTTAGCCCTTAGTTTTAATTTTGTTTTTTTGTGTAGGGTCATGTTCGGACATTATAAACATTCTTGTATATATATGTAAAGATCTTTTCTTTTCACGACTTTCCTCTGTTTTATTCTTTGTCTCATAAAGATTTTGTTTCATTCATGCCTTATGAAGATTTTCTTAAGGTTTTAGGCAATTCGATTGTATTTGGACCTTGTAACCTTTATAACTAAGGGAGTGCTTGCTCGAACTCGAAATAAGGTATCCCGTAGGCTTAGTAGTCGAGTGAGTGATTGCTCGAACTCAAAGTGATGCTGCCTGTAGGTTTAATAGTCGAGTGAGTATTTGCTCGAACTCGAATTAATACAGCTCGTAAGCTTAATGAGTGATTTCGAACTCGAAGTAATGTAGCCCATAGGCTTAATGATCGAGTGAGTGATTCGAACTCAAAGTAATGTAGCCCGTAGGCTTAATTATCGAGTGAGTGATTCGAACTCGAAGTGATGTAGCCCGTAGGCTTAATGATCGAGTGAGTGATTTCAACTCGAAGTAATGTAGCCTGTAGGCTTAATGATCGAGTGAGTGATTCGAACTCAAAGTAATGTAGCATGTAGGCTTAATGGTCGAGTGAGTGATTCGAACTCGAAGTAATGTAGCCTGTAGGCTTAATGGTCGAGTGAGTATTTGCTCGAACTTGAAATAAGAGTAGCACACAGGCTTAGTAGTCGAGTGAGTGCTTGCTCGAACTCGAAGTGATGTACCCCGTGGGCTTAATGGTTGAGTGAGTATTTGTTCGAAATCGAAATAAGAGTAGCACGCAGGCTTAGTAGTCGAGTGAGTGCTTGCTCGAACTCGAAGTGATGTAGCCTGTAGGCTTTATTGGTCGAGTGAGTATTTTCTCGAACTCGAATTAATACAGCTCGTAGGCTTAATGATCGAGTAAGTGATTTTGAACTCCAAGTAATGTAGCCCGAAGGCTTAATGATTGAGTGAGTATTTGCTCGAACTCGAAATAAGAGTAGCCCGCAGTCTTAGTAGTTGAGTGAGCGCTTGCTCGAACTCGAAGTGATGTATCCCGTAGGCTTATTAGTCGAGTGAGTGATTTGAACTCGAAGTAATGTAGCCCATAGGCTTAATGGTCGAGTGAGTGATTGCTCGAACTCGAAGTAAGATAGCCCTTAGGCTTAATAGTCGAGTGAGTGATTTCTCGAACTCGAAGCATTTCAGTCCGTAGGCTTTATGGTGTAAGTTTTTTCAAAACTCCTTCGGTAGTGGTCGGCCCTTAAGCCTATTTGAATTATGAAGCAGAACAAAAATTTTCAAAATATGAGTTATCGGTAAAAAGGTTATTATACATGTGTTCGTATTTTGTGCCAGGGCTCGAGCAAAACTATGCGGGCATGGTTCGTTTTGACCATTTGGCCCTTACACTTTTCCCTATCGAGACCCTGTTTGATATGACTGGTACGAAATAACTGTCTTGTATCGAACTCGATTTATTCGATGGTAAAGCCCCCCAGTATTCGAGGTTGATTGTAAAGAAGCCTTGGATACTATTGAATTGTCCTCAGGTAGCACATAGTTGTTGTGTCGTTAAGAACCTTGCCGGAAAAACCTGGTTGGGATAAAAACCGATCTAAGGGAAAAAGAGTGCAACGCGTACTTTAAAACCTGAGGTTTCGATGTTTTTGGTTGAACTCCTGCAATGAGTTAGTATCGAATATATATAGATGAAAGAAGGGAGAAAATCATACCTTAACAATAATATCGTTTGAGGTGTGACACGATCCAATTGTTTGGTAGTTGTTCGCCGTTTATAATACCGAGTTTGTAAGATCCTTTATCGACGTTTTCGAGTACTAGATACGGTCCTTCCTAGTTCGGACCCAGTTTTCCTTTGTTTGAATTTCGAGTGCTGAGGGTGATTTTCCTTAGCACTAAGTCCCCAATTTTAAAATGGCGAAGATTGGTTCTTCGATTATAGTATCTTTCGATCCGTTGCTTTTGGGCGGCCAATTGGACGAGAGCGGCTTCTCATTTTTCATCCAATAATTTGAGGGTAGTATTCATAGCCTCGTGATTTGATTCTTCTATCGTATATCGATATCTGGCATTGGGTTCCCCGACTTCGACTGGAATCAAGGCTTCGGAGCCATATACTAAGGAGAACGGGGTTGTCCCCGTACTGGATTTTGATGTTGTTCGATATGCCCAAAGGACTTCAGGCAGGATCTCTCTCCATTTTCCCTTAGCGTCTTTCAACCTTTTCTTTAGGTTCTGAATGATAGTCTTGTTCGACGATTCGGCCTGTTTGTTCCCACTAGGGTGATACGGTATTGATAATATCCTTTTTATTTTGTGGTCTTCGAAG
The DNA here is from genome assembly GCF_000715075.1 of Nicotiana tabacum. Taxonomy (NCBI): domain Eukaryota; kingdom Viridiplantae; phylum Streptophyta; class Magnoliopsida; order Solanales; family Solanaceae; genus Nicotiana; species Nicotiana tabacum. Next base: position 1,924 of record NW_027438436.1, on the reverse strand, counting down.
AATTTTGTCACTTTGCTGCCGATAAATTGTTTCCATTATCACACACTATTTCGGCGGGTATCCCAAATCGACATACGATATGATCCCAGATGAAGTCTATAACCTCTTTCTCTCTCACTTTCTCGAACGCATGTGCTTCAACCCATTTAGAGAAATATTCAGTCATAAATAAAATGAACTTGGCTTTACCTGGAGCCGATGGCAGAGGGCCGACGATGTCCATTCCCCATTTCATGAATGGCCATGGAGATAGAACTGAGTGAAGTCGTTCTTCGGGCTGATGGATCATCGGTGCAAACTTTTGACATTTGTCACATTTTTGAACAAACTCCTTTGCATCTTTGTCCATATCAATCCAATAATATCCTGCTCTGATTATTTTTTGGACTAATGAATCGGCACCAGAATGATTTCCACAAGTACCCTCGTGAATCTCACATAGGATGTAGTCGGTGTCTACTGGACCTAAACATACTGCCAGTGGTCCATCGAATGTCCTTCGGTATAATGTTCCATTTGCATTTAATGTGAATCAAGCAGCTTTGGTTCGCAGGGCCCTCGAATTTTTAGGGTCCGATGCGAGTTTTCCGTTCTCCAAGTATTCAATATACTTATTCCTCCAATCCCAGGTAAAGCTTGTAGAATTTATCTCGGCATGACCTTCTTCGATGACGGACCTCGAGAGTTGAATGACAGTCCTCGAGTTGATCTCATCTTCCTCAACCGATGATCCCAAATTTGTAAGTGCATCAGCCTCACTGTTTTGTTCTCGAGGTATATGTTGTAAAGTCCATTCTTTGAAACGGTGCAAAGTTACCTATAGTTTGTCCAAATACCTTGGCATTCTATCCTCTCGAACTTCGAAGGTTTTGTTTACTTGATTTACCACCAGTAAAGAGTCACACTTGGCTTCAATGACCACTGCTCCCAAGCTTTTAGCTAACTCGAGACCTGCAATCATGGCCTCATACTCGGCCTCGTTGTTAGTCAACCTAGTAGTTTTGATAGATTGCCTAATAGTGCTACCCGTAGGCAGCTTTAAAACAATGCCTAGCCCGGACCCTTTTAGGTTCGAAGCCCCGTCTGTGAAAAGGGTCCATACCCACGACGACGTACCCGATTTCAACTAGAGTTCTTTTTCGACTTCAGGTACGAGGGTTGGCGTGAAATCGGCCACGAAGTCCGCTAAAATTTAAGACTTGATGGCCGTCCAGGGCTGATATTCTATATCGTACCCACTTAGTTTTACGGCCCATTTGTCCAATCGGCCTGAAGGTTCGGGCTTGTGTAAAATATTACAAAGTGGGTAAGTGGTTAATATGCATATGGGGTGACATTGAAAGTATGGTCTTAACTTTCTAGAGGCGCTTATCAGCGACAGTGCCAATTTTTCTAAGTGTGGATATCTAGTTTCTGCTTCCCCTAAGGTTCGACTTACATAATAAATGAGAAATTGCGTACCTTGCTCTTCTCGAACTACGAGGCCGCTTACCGCAATTTCCGATACTTCTAAGTACAAGCAAAGTTTCTCTTCTGCCTTTGGATTATGCAGCAGTGGTGGGCTCGATAGGTATCGTTTTAATGCCTCTAATGCATGTTGGCTTTCGGAGGTCCAGGTGAAATCGTTCTTCTTTCTGAGCAGAGAGAAAAATCTGTGACTTCGATCCGACGACCTTGAAATGAATCGGCCTAAGGCAGCAATTCGTCATGTTACCCTCTGCACTACTTTTACACTATCCACGACGGTGATGTCTTCGATGGCCTTGATTTTATTGGGGTTGATATCCATCCCTCGATTCGATACCATGAAGCCAAGAAACTTTCCCGATCCGACTCCGAAAGCACATTTCTCGGGGTTGTGCTTCATGTTGTATTTCTTTAAAATCTCGAATGTTTCCTGCAAATGAGCCAAATGGTCCTTTGC
>NW_027438435.1:0-106956 GCF_000715075.1 Nicotiana tabacum | reverse complement strand
CGGACCCAGACCTCGGCCCCAGCCCCGGCCTCTCACGGCTCTATTAGGGGGCGCAGGTATCTGATCGTCGGATCCACCGGTGCATGTACTCACCATCTGTGAGAGAATAGAAAGACATAGATTTAGAAATCTAAAGTCAACAAATTCACATGATAAGGGATCAAATAAGTGAAGTTTCCTAAATGTTCCATAGCCTTTCGAAGATAAGTACAAAAGTTTCTGTACCGATCCATGAGATTCTACTAATCCTGCTTTTGACATGTAAAACCTATGTACCTAGGACTCTGATACCAACTTGTCACTGACCAAATTTTCCTCTGTAGGATGTCGTGATGGAACCTAGTCTCTAAGAGTAGGTAAGCCTAACATTCAGGCAGAATTTAAGTGAGAAAATGATAAAAACTTTCAAATAACTCAACAACTAACATAAAAGAACTCTGCAACTCAACAGAACAAAACTCCCAACATCCGGTGATACCAAGTCCCAAGCTTTACAACAGTGTACTAAATATCCCTATACAACATTATCTATAAAAAGGGAAAATGAAATAGAACTAGGTAGAGGGTGACTTTGAGGCCCGCGGACGCCGGCAGGTATACCTTGAAGTCTCCATATCTAAACTCTACTCACCGGTGCCTAGGCTGGTAAGGATACCTGGATCTGCATAAAAGGATGTGCAAAAGTGTAGAATGAGTAGACTACAACGGTACCCAGTAAGTGCTAAGCCTAACCTTGGTAGAGTAGTGATGAGGTCAGGTCAACACCCTACTATAATAAATAAGAAAATTGAACAGGTATATGATAGTGTGATAATGATAAACAACAAAAATGAAACAATGAAGAAAATATACCAAGAATAGATACACTGAATTAAGGCAATTAAGGCAACACGAAAGTAAACAATGAATAATATGCCAAGGAAACAAAGCAACCAAAACACAAGTGATATAATTGAATGGTATTAGCAAGCATCACTACCGAAGTACTGCCTCACAGTCTCATATCACAAAACAAATCATAATCATTCCTTATATCACCGCGGGAGCCTTGCATTTAGTTTTGAAAATCATTTTTTCGAAATAGCTTCCCGTGTTTTAGCCCACCTTATCACACCTCGTGGCTTCAAGTAGTTCATCTACTACCAACAAGCATATCAAGACCACCTTATCTCACCACATGCATTTCGACCCCAATCCTTAATCCACCACATGCGTATCAATATCATAACATATAACTTTCTGGTGGACACCACTATATCCACCAGAATCTCGAGGACTCTTGGCCTCCCTGTCATGTCTCCTGGCCTTGCAAACCCTCCAATCTCCATGTGATTTCTACCACCTGCTGGTATGGAGTATCAGTCTCCAACTATCGAGCCATGCTGAATCTAATACCATAGTTGAGCCTCTAGATAAATCGACGGACTCGATCTCTAATTGTGTAAACCAAGGCAGGTGCATATCTGGACAACTCACTAAACTTCAGAACATACTATGATACGATCATAGAACCCTGGCACAACTGCTCAAACTGCTCGCGCCATGTATCCCAAAGGCTCCGGGGAACAAAATCTCAATTAAATCTCAAAAAATTGAGCCCATGTGAGTGAAGCTGCCTCGGTTGGGCTAGCCTCCTCCCAATCCCACCAAGACTAGTACGCTAGTCCCGATAGCTAGAAAGAAGTGAAAGAACCCCCGCTCGTCTTCACTATACCCATGTTATGGAGAATACAGTGGCACTTTTCCAGAAAGCCTTGTGCGTCCTCTGTAGCTAGGCCACTGAAAGAAGGAGGATGGTATTTTTTGTACCACTAGAAGTTGATGCCCTAACCTCGGCCTGAACTAGGACAACCAGCTGCACTTGTATAACCTATGGGACCTGCTCAACATGGAATCACTGCTCTGGGGTACGGGCTGCTGGAGTTTGCGCTCCTACCCTAGCCTGAGATGTTGCCGTTGCAAGTGGAATCAACCCCGCCTGAGCTAGATTACCAAATATGCTCAAGAATTGGGCGAGCGTCTCTTGAAGTGCAGGGGTAGCAACAAGCGCCACAAGTGCCTACCTCCCAACTGAAGCTACCGGTGGCTCCTCTGTCGTAGCTCGTGCCCCTCCTTGTCCTCTCCCAGACCCTGACCGCGACCCCAGCCCCGGCCTCTCGCGGCTCTATCAGGGGGCACAATATCTGATCGTCGGATCCAGCGGTGGATGTCCTCACCATCTATGAGAGAATAGAAAGACATAGATTTAGAAATATAAAGTCAAGAAATTCACATGATAAGGGATCAAATAAGTGAAGTTTCCTAACAGTTCCATAGCCTCTCGAAGATAAATACAAAAGTTTCTGTACCGATCCGTGAGATTCTACTATTCCTGCTTTTGACACGTAAAACCTATGTACCTAGGGCTTTGATACCAACTTATCACTGACCAAATTTTCCTCTGTAGGATGTCGTGATGGAACCTAGTCTCTAAGAGTAGGTAAGCCTAACATTCAGGCAGAATTTAACTGAGAAAATGATAAAAACTTTCAAATAACTCAACAACTAACATAAAAGAACTCTGCAACTCAACAGAACAAAACTCCCAACATCCGGTGATACCAAGTCCCAAGCTTTACAACAGTGTACTAAATATCCCTATACAACATTATCTATAAAAAGGGAAAATGAAATAAAACTAGGTAGAGGGTGACTCCGAGGCCCGCAGACGCCGGCAGGTATACCTTGAAGTCTCCATATCTAAACTCTACTCACCGGTGCCTAGGCTGGTAAGGCTACCTGGATCTGCATAAAAGGATGTGCAAAAGTGTAGAATGAGTAGACTACAACGGTACCCAATAAGTGCTAACCTCGGTAGAGTAGTGATGAGGTCAGGTCAACACCCTACTAGAATAAATAAGAAAATTGAACAGGTATATGATAGTGTGATAATGATAAACAACAAAAATGAAACAATGAAGAAAATATACCAAGAATAGATACACTGAATTAAGGCAATTAAGGCATCACGAAAGTAAACAATGAATAATATGCCAAGGAAACAAAGCAACCAAAACACAAGTGATATAATTGAATGGTATTAGCAAGCATCACTACCGAGGTACTGCCTCACAGTCTCATATCACAAAACAAATCATAATCATTCCTTATATCACCTCGGGAGCCTTGCATTTAGTTTTGAAAATCATTTTTTCGAAATAGCTTCCCGTGTTTTAGCCCACCTTATCACACCACGTGGCTTCAAGTAGTTCCTCTACTACCAACAAGCATATCAAGACCACTTTATCTCACCACATGCATTTCGACCCCAATCCTTAATCCACCACATGCGTATCAATATCACAACATATAACTTTCTTGTGGACACAACTATATCCACCAGAATCTCGAGGACTCTTGGCCTCCCTGTCATGTCTCCTGGCCTTGCAAACCCTCCAATCTCCATGTGCTTTCTACCACCTGCTGGTATGGAGTATCAGTCTCCAACTATCGAGCCATGCTGAATCTAATACCATAGTTGAGCCTCTTGATAAATCGACGGACTCGATCTCTAATTGTGTAAACCAAGGCAGGTGCATATCTGGACAACTCACTAAACTTCAGAACATACTCTGATACGATCATAGAACCCTGGCACAACTGCTCAAACTGCTCGCGCCATGTATCCCAAAGGCTCCGGGGAACAAAATCTCAATTAAATCTCAAAAAATTCAGCCCATGTGAGTGAAGCTGCCTCGGTTGGGCTAGCCTCTTCCCAATCCCACCAAGACTAGTACGCTAGTCCCGATAGCTAGAAAGAAGTGAAAGAACCCCCGCACGTCTTCACTATACCCATGTTATGGAGAATACAGTGGCACTTTTCCAGAAAGCCTTGTGCGTCCTCTGTAGCTAGGCCACTGAAAGAAGGAGGATGGTATTTTTTGTACCACTCGAGCCTGAGCTACTCCTCCTTAGAAGTTGATGCCCTAACCTCGGCCTGAACTGGGACAACCAGCTGCACTTGTATAACCTATGGGACCTGCTCAACATGGAATCACTTCTCTGGGGTACGGGCTGCTGGAGTTTGCGCTCCTACCCAAGCTTGAGATGTTGCCGTTGCAAGTGGAATCAACCCCACCTGAGCTAGATTACCAAATATGCTCAAGAATTGGGCGAGCGTCTCTTGAAGTGCAGGGGTAGCAACAAGCGCCGCAAGTGCCTACCTCCCAACTGAAGCTACCGGTGGCTCCTCTGTCGTAGCTCGTGCAGCTGCTCTGGCTACACTACATGCCCCTCCTTGTCCTCTCCCGGACCCTGACCGCGGTCCCAGCCCCGGCCTCTCGCGGCTCTATCAGGGGGCACAATATCTGATCGTCGGATCCAGCGGTGGATGTCCTCACCATCTATGAGAGAATAGAAAGACATAGATTTAGAAATCTAAAGTCAAGAAATTCGCATGATAAGGGATCAAATAAGTGAAGTTTCCTAACAGTTCCATAGCCTCTCGAAGATAAATACAAAAGTTTCTGTACCGATCCGTGAGATTCTACTATTCCTGCTTTTGACACGTAAAACCTATGTACCTAGGGCTTTGATACCAACTTGTCACTGACCAAATTTTCCTCTGTAGGATGTCGTGATGGAACCTAGTCTCTAAGAGTAGGTAAGCCTAACATTCAGGCAGAATTTAACTGAGAAAATGATAAAAACATTCAAATAACTCAACAACTAACATAAAAGAAATCTGCAACTCAATAGAACAAAACTCCCAACATCCGGTGATACCAAGTCCCAAGCTTTACAACAGTGTACTAAATATCCCTATACAACATTATCTATAAAAATGGAAAATGAAATAGAACTAGGTAGATGGTGACTCTGAGGCCCGCGTACGCCGGTAGGTATACCTTGAAGTCTCCATATCTAAACTCTACTCACCGGTGCCTAGGCTGGTAAGGCTACCTGGATCTGCATAAAAGGATGTGCAAAAGTGTAGAATGAGTAGACTACAACGGTACCCAATAAGTGCTAACCTCGGTAGAGTAGTGATGAGGTCAGGTCAACACCCTACTAGAATAAATAAGAAAATCTAACAGGTATATGATAGTGTGATAATGATAAACAACAAAAATGAAACAATGATGAAAATATACCAAGAATAGATACACTGAATTAAGGCAATTAAGGCATCACGAAAGTAAACAATGAATAATATGCCAAGGAAACAAAGCAACAAAAACACAAGTGATATAATTGAATGGTATTAGCAAGCATCACTACCGAGGTACTGCCTCACGGTCTCATATCACAAAACAAATCATAATCATTCCTTATATCACTGCGGGAGCCTTGCATTTAGTTTTGAAAATCATTTTTTCGAAATAGCTTCCCGTGATTTAGCCCACCTTATCACACCGCGTGGCTTAAAGTAGTTCCTCTACTACCAACAAGCATATCAAGACCACCTTATCTCACCATATGCATTTCGACCCCAATCCTTAATCCACCACATGCGTATCAATATCACAACATATAACTTTCTGGTGGACACCACTATATCTACCAGAATCTCGAGGACTCTTGGCCTCCCTGTCATGTCTCCTAGCCTTGCAAACCCTCCAATCTCCATGTGATTTCTACCACCTGCTGGTATGGAGTATCAGTCTCCAACTATCGAGCCATGCTGAATCTAATACCATAGTTGAGCCTCTTGATAAATCGACGGACTCGATCTCTAATTGTGTAAACCAAGGCAGGTGCATATCTGGACAACTCACTAAACTTCAGAACATACTCTGATACGATCATAGAACTCTGGCACAACTGCTCAAACTGCTCAAGCCATGTATCCCAAAGGCTTCGGGGAACAAAATCTCAATAACATCTCTAAAAATTGAGCCCATGTGAGTGAAGCTGCCTCGGTTGGGCTAGCCTCCTACCAAGCCTGCCAAGACTAGTATGCTAGTCCCGATAGCTAGAAAGAAGTGAAAGAACCCCCGCTCGTCTTCACTATACCCATGTTATGGAGAATACAGTTGCACGTTTCCAAAAAGCCTTATGCGTCCTCTGTAGCTAGGCCACTGAAAGAACGAGGATGGTAAGTATTTTTTGTACCACTGGAGCCTGAGCTACTCCTCCTTAGAAGTTGATGCCCTAACCTCGGCCTGAACTAGGACAACCAGCTGCACTTGTATAACCTATGGGACCTGCTCAACATGGAATCACTGCTCTGGGGTACGGGCCGCTGGAGTTTGCGCTCCTACCCTAGCCTGAGATGTTGCCGTTGCAAGTGGAATCAACCCTGCCTGAGCTAGATTACCAAATATGCTCAAGAATTGGGCGAGCGTCTCTTGAAGTGCAAGGGTAGCAACAAGCGCCACAAGTGCCTACCTCCCAACTGAAGCTACCGGTGGCTCCTCTGTCGTAGCTCATGCAGCTGCTTTGGCTATACTACATGCCCCTACTTGTCCTCTACCGGACCCAGACCTCGTCCCCAGCCCCGGCCTCTCACGGCTCTATTAGGGGGCGCAGGTATCTGATCGTCGGATCCACCGGTGCATGTACTCACCATCTGTGAGAGAATAGAAAGACATAGATTTAGAAATCTAAAGTCAACAAATTCACATGATAAGGGATCAAATAAGTGAAGTTTCCTAAATGTTCCATAGCCTTTCGAAGATAAGTACAAAAGTTTCTGTACCGATCCATGAGATTCTACTAATCCTGCTTTTGACATGTAAAACCTATGTACCTAGGACTCTGATACCAACTTGTCACTGACCAAATTTTCCTCTGTAGGATGTCGTGATGGAACCTAGTCTCTAAGAGTAGGTAAGCCTAACATTCAGGCAGAATTTAAGTGAGAAAATGATAAAAACTTTCAAATAACTCAACAACTAACATAAAAGAACTCTGCAACTCAACAGAACAAAACTCCCAACATCCGGTGATACCAAGTCCCAAGCTTTACAACAGTGTACTAAATATCCCTATACAACATTATCTATAAAAAGGGAAAATGAAATAGAACTAGGTAGATGGTGACTCTGAGGCCCGCGGACGCCGGCAGGTATACCTTGAAGTCTCCATATCTAAACTCTACTCACCGGTGCCTAGGCTGGTAAGGCTACCTGGATCTGCATAAAAGGATGTGCAAAAGTGTAGAATGAGTAGACTACAACGGTACCCAATAAGTGCTAACCTCGGTAGAGTAGTGATGAGGTCAGGTCAACACCCTACTAGAATAAATAAGAAAATTGAACATGTATATGATAGTGTGATAATGATAAACAACAAAAATGAAACAATGAAGAAAATATACCAAGAATAGATACACTGAATTAAGGCAATTAAGGCATCACGAAAGTAAACAATGAATAATATGCCAAGGAAACAAAGCAACCAAAACACAAGTGATATAATTGAATGGTATTAGCAAGCATCACTACCGAGGTATTGCCTCACAGTCTCATATCACAAAACAAATCATAATCATTCCTTATATCACCGCAGGAGCCTTGCATTTAGTTTTGAAAATCATTTTTTCGAAATAGCTTCCCGTGTTTTAGCCCACCTTATCACACCACGTGGCTTCAAGTAGTTCCTCTACTACCAACAAGCATATCAAGACCACCTTATCTCACCACATGCATTTCGACCCCAATCCTTAATCCACCACATGCGTATCAATATCACAACATATAACTTTCTGGTGGACACCACTATATCCACCAGAATCTCGAGGACTCTTGGCCTCCCTGTCATGTCTCCTGGCCTTGCAAACCCTCCAATCTCCATGTGATTTCTACCACCTGCTGGTATGGAGTATCAGTCTCCAACTGTCGAGCCATGCTGAATCTAATACCATAGTTGAGCCTCTTGATAAATCGACGGACTCGATCTCTAATTGTGTAAACCAAGGCACGTGCATATCTGGACAACTCACTAAACTTCAGAACATACTCTGATACGATCATAGAACCCTGGCACAACTGCTCAAACTGCTCGCGCCATGTATCCCAAAGGCTCCGGGGAACAAAATCTCAATTAAATCTCAAAAAATTGATCCCATGTGAGTGAAGCTACCTCGGTTGGGCTAGCCTCCTCCCAATCCCACCAAGACTAGTACGCTAGTCCCGATAGCTAGAAAGAAGTGAAAGAACCCCCGCTCGTCTTCACTATACCCATGTTATGGAGAATACAGTGGAACTTTTCCAGAAAGCCTTGTGCGTCCTCTGTAGCTAGGCCAATGAAAGAAGGAGGATGGTATTTTTTGTACCACTCGAGCCTAAGCTACTCCTCCTTAGAAGTTGATGCCCAAACCTCGGCCTAAACTAGGACAACCAGCTGCACTTGTATAACCTATGGGACCTGCTCAACATGGAATCACTGCTCTGGGGTACGGGCCGCTGGAGTTTGCGCTCCTACCTTAGCCTGAGATGTTGCCGTTGCAAGTGGAATCAACCCCGCCTGAGCTAGATTACCAAATATGCTCAAGAACTGGGCGAGCGTCTCTTGAAGTGCAGTGGTAGCAACAAGCGCTGCAAGTGCCTACCTCCCAACTAGAGCTACCGGTGGCTCCTCTGTCGTAGCTCGTGCAGCTATTCTGGTTAAACTACATGCCCCTTCTTGTCCTCTCCCGGACCCTGACCGCGGCCCCAGCCCCGGCCTCTCGTGGCTCTATCAGGGGGCATAATATCTGATCGTCGGATCCAGCGGTGGATGTCCTCACCATCTATGAGAGAATAGAAAGACATAGATTTAAAAATCTAAAGTCAAGAAATTCGCATGATAAGGGATCAAATAAGTGAAATTTCCTAACAGTTCCATAGCCTCTCGAAGATAAATACAAAAGTTTCTGTACCGATCCGTGAGATTCTACTATTCCTGCTTTTGACACGTAAAACCTATGTACCTAGGGCTTTGATACCAACTTGTCACTGACCAAATTTTCCTCTGTAGGATGTCGTGATGGAACCTAGTCTCTAAGAGTAGGTAAGCCTAACATTCAGGCAGAATTTAACTGAGAAAATGATAAAAACTTTCAAATAACTCAACAACTAACATAAAAGAACTCTGCAACTCAACAGAACAAAACTCCCAACATCCGGTGATACCAAGTCCCAAGCTTTACAACAGTATACTAAATATCCCCATACAACATTATCTATAAAAAGGGAAAATGAAATAGAACTAGGTAGAGGGTGACTCCGAGGCCCGCTGACGCCGGCAGGTATACCTTGAAGTCTCCATATCTAAACTCTACTCACCGGTGCCTAGGCTGGTAAGGCTACCTGGATCTGCATAAAAGGATGTGCAAAAGTGTAGAATGAGTAGACTACAACGGTACCCAATAAGTGCTAACCTCGGTAGAGTAGTGATGATGTCAGGTCAACACCCTACTAGAATAAATAAGAAAATTGAACAGGTATATGATAGTGTGATAATGATAAACAACAAAAATGAAACAATGAAGAAAATATACCAAGAATAGATACACTGAATTAAGGCAATTAAGGCATCACGAATGTAAACAATGAATAATATGACAAGGAAACAAAGCAACAAAAACACAAGTGATATAATTGAATGGTATTAGCAAGCATCACTACCGAGGTACTGCCTCACAGTCTCATATCACAAAACAAATCATAATCATTCCTTATATCACTGCGGGTGCCTTGCATTTAGTTTTGAAAATCATTTTTTCGAAATAGCTTCCCGTGTTTTAGCCCACCTTATCACACCGCGTGGCTTAAAGTAGTTCCTCTACTACCAACAAGCATATCAAGACCACCTTATCTCACCATATGCATTTCGACCCCAATCCTTAATCCACCACATGCGTATCAATATCACAACTTATAACTTTCTGGTGGACACCACTATATCCACCAGAATCTCGAGGACTCTTGGCCTCCCTGTGATGTCTCCTGGCCTTGCAAACCCTCCAATCTCCATGTGATTTCTACCACCTACTGGTATGGAGTATCAGTCTCCAACTATCGAGCCATGCTGAATCTAATACCATAGTTGAGCCTCTTGATAAATCAACGGACTCGATCTCTAATTGTGTAAACCAAGGCAGGTGCATATCTGGACAACTCACTAAACTTCAGAACATACTCTGATAAGATCATAGAACCCTGGCACAACTGCTCAAACTTCTCTCGCCATGAATCCCAAAGGCTCCGAGGAACAAAATATCATTTAAATCTCAAAAAATTGAGCCCATGTGAGTGAAGCTGCCTCGGTTGGGCTAGCCTCCTCCCAATCCCACCAAGACTAGTACGCTAGTCCCGATAGCTAGAAAGCAGTGAAAGAACCCCCGCTCGTCTTCACTATACCCATGTTATGGAGAATACAGTGGCACTTTTCCAGAAAACCTTGTGCGTCCTCTGTAGCTAGGCCAATGAAAGAAGGAGGATGGTATTTTTTGTACCACTCGAGCCTAAGCTACTCCTCCTTAGAAGTTGATGCCCTAACCTCGGCCTAAACTAGGACAAACAGCTGCACTTGTATAACCTATGGGACCTGCTCAACATGGAATCACTGCTCTGGGGTACGGGCCGCTGGAGTTTGCGCTCCTACCCTAGCCTAAGATGTTGCCGTTGCAAGTGGAATCAACCCCGCCTGAGCTAGATTACCAAATATGCTCAAGAACTGGGCGAGCGTCTCTTGAAGTGCAGGGGTAGCAACAAGCGCCGCAAGTGCCTACCTCCCAACTAGAGCTACCGGTAGCTCCTCTGTCGTAGCTCGTGCAGCTGCTCTGGCTACACTACATGCCCCTCCTTGTCCTCTCCCGGACCCTGACCGCGGCCCCAGCCCCGGCCTCTCGCGGCTCTATCAGGGGGCACAATATCTGATCGTCGGATCCAGCGGTGGATGTCCTTACCATCTATGAGAGAATAGAAAGACATAGATTTAGAAATCTAAAGTCAAGAAATTCGCATGATAAGGGATCAAATAAGTGAAGTTTCCTAACAGTTCCATAGCCTCTCGAAGATAAATACAAAAGTTTCAGTACCGATCCATGAGATTCTACTATTCCTGCTTTTGACACGTAAAACCTATGTACCTAGGACTCTGATACCAACTTGTCACTGACAAAATTTTCCTCTGTAGGATGTCCTTATTGAACCTAGTCTCTAAGAGTAGGTAAGCCTAACATTCAGGCAGAATTTAACTGAGAAAATGATAAAAACTTTCAAATAACTCAACAACTAACATAAAAGAACTCTGCAACTCAACAGAATAAAACTCCCAACATCGGGTGATACCATGTCCCAAGCTCTACAACAGTATACTAAATATCCCCATACAACATTATCTATAAAAAGGGAAAATGAAATAGAACTAGGTAGAGGGTGACTCCGAGGCCCGCAGACGCCGGTAGGTATACCTTGAAGTCTCCATATCTAAACTCTACTCACCGGTGCCTAGGCTGGCAAGGCTACCTGGATCTGCATAAAAGGATGTGCAAAAGTGTAGAATGAGTAGACTACAACGGTACCCAAAAAGTGCTAACCTCGGTAGAGTAGTGATGAGGTCAGGTCAACACCCTACTATAATAAATAAGAAAATTAAACAGGTATATGATAGTGTGATAATGATAAACAACAAAAATGAAACAATGAAGAAAATATACAAAGAATAGATACACTGAATTAAGGCAATTAAGGCATCACGAAAGTAAACAATGAATAATATGCCAAGGAAACAAAGCAACCAAAACACAAGTGATATAATTGAATGGTATTAACAAGCATCACTACCGAGGTACTGCCTCACGGTCTCATATCACAAAACAAATCATAATCATTCCTTATATCACCGCAGGAGCCTTGCATTTAGTTTTGAAAATTATTTTTTCGAAATAGCTTCCCATGTTTTAGCCCACCTTATCACACCACGTGGCTTCAAGTAGTTCCTCTACTACCAACAAGCATATCAAGACCACCTTATCTCACCACATGCATTTCGACCCCAATCCTTAATCCACCACATGCGTATCAATATCACAACATATAACTTTCTGGTGGACACCACTATATCCACCAGAATCTCGAGGACTCTTGGCCTCCCTGTCATGTCTCCTGGCCTTGCAAACCCTCCAATCTCCATGTGATTTCTACCACCTACTGGTATGGAGTATCAGTCTCCAACTATCGAGCCATGCTGAATCTAATACCATAGTTGAGCCTCCTGATAAATCGACGGACTCGATCTCTAATTATGTAAACCAAGGTAGGTGCATATCTGGATAACTCATTAAACTTCAGAACATACTCTGATACGATCATAGAACCCTGGCACAACTGCTCAAACTCCTCAAGCCATGTATCCCAAAGGCTTCGGGGAACAAAATCTCAATAACATCTCTAAAAATTGAGCCCATGTGAGAGAAGCTGCCTCGGTTGGGCTAGCCTCCTCCCAAGCCCGCCAGGACTAGTATGCTAGTCCCGATAGCTAGAAAGAAGTGAAAGAACCCCCGCTCGTCTTCACTATACCCATGTTATGGAGAACACAGTGGCACTTTTCCAGAAAGCCTTATGCGTCCTCGGTAGTTAGGCCACCGAAAGAAGGAGGATGGTATTTTTTGTACCACTCGAGCCTGAGCTACTCCTCCTTAGAAGTTAATGCCCTAACCTCGGCCTGAACTAGGACAACCAGCTGCACTTGTATAACCTATGGGACCTGCTCAACATGGAATCACTGCTCTGGGGTACGGGCCGCTGGAGTTTGCGCTCCTACCCTAGCCTGAGATATTGCCGTTGCAAGTGGAATCAACCCCGCCTGAGCTAGATTACCAAATATGCTCAAGAACTGGGCGAGCGTCTCTTGAAGTGCAGGGGTAGCAACAAGCGCCGCAAGTGCCTACCTCCCAACTAGAGCTACCAGTGGCTCCTCTGTCGTTGCTCGTGCAGCTGCTTTGGCTATACTACATGCCCCTCCTTGTCCTCTACCGGACCCAGACCTCGCCCCCAGCCCCGGCCCCTCACGGCTCTATCAGGGGGCACAGGTATCTGATCGTCGGATCCACCGGTGCATGTACTCACCATCTGTGATAGAATAGAAAGACATAGATTTAGAAATCTAAAGTCAACAAATTCGCATGATAAGGGATCAAATGAGTGATGTTTCCTAAATGTTCCATAGCCTTTCGAAGATAAGTACAAAAGTTTCTGTACCGATCCATGAGATTCTACTAATCCTGCTTTTGACATGTAAAACCTATGTACCTAGGACTCTGATACCAACTTGTCACTGACCAAATTTTCCTCTGTAGGATGTCGTGATGGAACCTAGTCTCTAAGAGTAGGTAAGCCTAACATTCAGGCAGAATTTAAGTGAGAAAATGATAAAAACTTTCAAATAACTCAACAACTAACATAAAAGAACTCTGCAACTCAACAGAACAAAACTCCCAACATCCGGTGATACCAAGTCCCAAGCTTTACAAAAGTGTACTAAATATCCCTATACAACATTATCTATAAAAAGGGAAAATGAAATAGAAGTAGGTAGAGGGTGACTCTGAGGCCCGCGGACGCCGGCAGGTATACCTTGAAGTCTCCATATCTAAACTCTACTCACCGGTGCCTAGGCTGGTAAGGATACCTGGATTTGCATAAAAGGATGTGCAAAAGTGTCGAATGAGTAGACTACAACGGTACCCAGTAAGTGCCAAGCCTAACCTCAGTAGAGTAGTGATGAGGTCAGGTCAATACCCTACTATAATAAATAAGAAAATTAAACAGGTATATGATAGTGGGATAATGATAAACAACAAAAATGAAACAATGAAGAAAATATACCAAGAATAGATACATTGAATTAAGGCAAATAAGGCATCATGAAAGTAAACA
This sequence comes from Nicotiana tabacum, assembly GCF_000715075.1. Taxonomy (NCBI): domain Eukaryota; kingdom Viridiplantae; phylum Streptophyta; class Magnoliopsida; order Solanales; family Solanaceae; genus Nicotiana; species Nicotiana tabacum. The sequence continues at coordinate 93,109 of NW_027438435.1, read as the reverse complement.
ATGAATAATATGCCAAGGAAACAAAGCAACCAAAACACAAGTGATATAATTGAATGGTATTAGCAAGCATCACTATCGAGGTACTGCCTTGCATTTTGTTTTCAAAATCATTTTTTCGAAATAGCTTCCCGTGTTTTAGCCCACCTTATCACACCACGTGGCTTCAAGTAGTTCCTCTACTACCAACAAGCATATCAAGACCACCTTATCTCACCACATGCATTTCGACCCCAATCCTTAATCCACCACATGCGTATCAATATCACAACATATAACTTTCTGGTGGACACCACTATATCCACCAGAATCTCGAGGACTCTTAGCCTCCCTGTCATGTCTCCTGGCCTTGCAAACCCTCCAATCTCCATGTGATTTCTAACACCTGCTGGTATGGAGTATCAGTCTCCAACTATCGAGCCATGCCGAATCTAATCCCATAGATGAGCCTCTTGATAAATTGACGGACTCGATCTCTAATTGTGTAAACCAAGCCAGGTGCATATCTGGACAACTCACTAAACTTTAGAACATACTCTGATACGATCATAGAACCCTGGCACAACTGCTCAAACTGCTCGCGCCATGTATCCCGAAGGCTCCGGGGAACAAAATCTCAATTAAATCTCAAAAAATTGAGCCCATGTGAGTGAAGCCGCCTCGGTTGGGCTAGCCTCCTCCCAATCCCACCAAGACTAGTACGCTAGTCCCGATATCTAGAAAGAAGTGAACGAACCCCCGCTCGTCTTCACTATACCCATGTTATGGAGAATATAGTGGCACTTTTCCAGAAAGCCTTGTGCATCCTCTGTAGCTAGGCCACTGAAAGAAAGAGGATGGTATTTTTTGTACCACTCGAGCCTAAGCTACTCCTCCTTAGAAGTTGATGCCCTAACCTCGGCCTGAACTGGGACAACCAGCTGCTCTTGTATAACTTATGGGACCTGCTCAACATGGAATCACTACTCTGGGGTACGGGCCGCTGGATTTTGAGCTCCTACCCTAGCCTGAGATGTTGCCGTTGCAAGTGGAATCAACCTCGCCTGAGCTAGATTACCAAATATGCCCAAGAATTGGGCTAGCATCTCCTGAAGTGCAGGGGTAGCAACAAGCGCCACAAGTGCCTACCTCCCAACTGAAGCTACCGGTGGCTCCTCTGTCGTAGCTCATGCAGCTGCTCTGGCTACACTACATGCCCCTCCTTGTCCTCTCCCGGACCCTAACCGCGGCCCCAGCCCCAGCCTCTCGCGGCTCTATCAGGGGGCACAATATCTGATCGTCGGATCCAGCGGTGGATGTCCTCACCATCTATGAGAGAATAGAAAGACATAGATTTAGAAATCTAAAGTCAAGAAATTCGCAAGATAAGGGATCAAATAAGTGAAGTTTCCTAACAGTTCCATAGCCTCTCGAAGATAAATACAAAAGTTTCTGTACCGATCCATGAGATTCTACTATTCCTGCTTTTGACACGTAAAACCTATGTACCTAGGGCTTTGATACCAACTTGTCACTGACCAAATTTTCCTCTGTAGGATGTCGTGATGGAACCTAGTCTCTAAGAGTAGGTAATGCTAACATTCAGGCAGAATTTAAGTGAGAAAATGATAAAAACTTTCAAATAACTCAACAACTAACATAAAAGAACTCTGCAACTCAACAGAATAAAACTCCCAACATCCGGTGATACCAAGTCCCAAGCTCTACAATAGTATACTAAATATCCCCATACAACATTATCTATAAAAAGGGAAAATGAAATAGAACTAGGTAGAGGGTGACTCCGAGGCCCGCAGACGCCGGCAGGTATACCTTGAAGTCTCCATATCTAAACTTTACTTTTCGGTGCCTAGGCTGGTAAGGCTACCTGGATCTGCATAAAAGGATGTGCAAAAGTGTAGAATGAGTAGACTACAACGGTACCCAATAAGTGCTAACCTCGGTAGAGTAGTGATGAGGTCAGGTCAAAACCCTACTAGAATAAATAAGAAAATTGAACAGGTATATGATAGTGTGATAATGATAAACAACAAAAATGAAACAATGAAGAAAATATACCAAAAATAGATACACTGAATTAAGGCAATTAAGGAATCACGAAAGTAAACAATGAATAATATGCCAAGGAAACAAAGCAACCAAAACACAAGTGATATAATTGAATGGTATTAGCAAGCATCACTACCGAGGTACTGCCTCACAGTCTCATATCACAAAACAAATCATAATCATTCCTTATATCACCGCGGGAGCCTTGCATTTAGTTTTGAAAATCATTTTTTCGAAATAGCTTCCCGTGTTTTAGCCCACCTTATCACACCACGTGTCTTCAAGTAGTTCCTCTACTACCAACAAGCATATCAACACCACCTTATCCCACCACATGCATTTCGACCCCAATCCTTAATCCACCACATGCGTATCAATATCACAACATATAACTTTCTGGTGTACACCACTATATCCACCAGAATATCGAGGACTCTTGGCCTCCCTGTCATGTCTCCTGGCCTTGCAAACCCTCCAATATCCATGTGATTTCTACCACCTGCTGGTATGGAGTATCAGTCTCCAACTATCGAGCCATGCTGAATCTCATACCATAGTTGATCCTCTTGATAAATCGACGGACTCGATATCTGATTGTGTAAACCAAGGCAGATGCATATCTGGACAACTCACTAAACTTTAGAACATACTCTGATACGATCATATAACCCTGGCACAACTGCTCAAACTACTCGCGCCATGTATCCCAAAGGCTCCGGGGAATAAAATCTCAATTAAATCTCAAAATATTGAGCCTATGTGAGTGAAGCTGCCTCGGTTGGGCTAGCCTCCTCCCAATCCCACCAAGACTAGTACACTAGTCCCGATAGCTAGAAAGAAGTGAAAGAACCCCCGCTCGTCTTCACTATACCCATGTTATGGAGAATACAGTGGCACTTTTCCAGAAAGCCTTGTGCGTCCTCTGTAGCTAGGCCACTGAAAGAAAGAGGATGGTATTTTTTGTACCACTCGAGCCTGACCTACTCCTCCTTAGAAGTTGATGCCCTAACCTCGGCCTGAACTGGGACAACCAGCTGCACTTGTATAACCTATGGGACCTGCTCAACATGGAATCACTGCTCTGGGGTACGGGCTACTTGAGTTTGCGCTCCTACCCTAGCCTGAGATATTGCCGTTGCAAGTGGAATCAACCCCGCCTGAGCTAGATTACCAAATATGCTCAAGAATTGGGTGAGCGTCTCTTGAAGTGCAGGGGTAGCAACAAGCGCCACAAGTGCCTACCTCCCAACTGATGCTACCGGTGGCTCCTTTGTCGTAGCTCGTGCAGCTGCTCTGGCTACACTACATGCCCCTCCTTGTCCTCTCCCAGACCCTGACCGCGGCCCCAGCCCCGGCCTCTCGCGGCTCTATCAGGGGGCACAATATCTGATTGTCGGATCCAGCGGTGGATGTCCTCACCATCTATGAGAGAATAGAAAGACATAGATTTAGAAATCTAAAGTCAAGAAATTCGCATGATAAGGGATCAAATAAGTGAAGTTTCCTAACAGTTCCATAGCCTCTCGAAGATAAATACAAAAGTTTCTGTACCGATCCGTGAGATTCTACTATTCCTGCTTTTGACACGTAAAACCTATGTACCTAGGGCTTTGATACCAACTTGTCACTGACCAAATTTTACTCTGTAGGATGTCGTGATGGAACCTAGTCTCTAAGAATAGGTAAGCCTAATATTCAGGCAGAATTTAACTGAGAAAATGATAAAAACTTTCAAATAACTCAACAACTAACATAAAAGAACTCTGCAACTCAACAGAATAAAACTCCCAACATCCGGTGATACCAAGTCCCAAGCTCTACAATAGTATACTAAATATCCCCATACAATATTATCTATAAAAAGGGAAAATGAAATAGAACTAGGTAGAGGTTGACTCCGAGGCCCGCAGACGCCGGCAGGTATACCTTGAAGTCTCCATATCTAAACTCTACTCACCGGTGCCTAGGCTGGTAAGGCTACCTGGATCTTCATAAAAGGATGTGCAAAAGTGTAGAATGAGTAGACTACAACGGTACCCAATAAGTGCTAACCTCGGTAGAGTAGTGATGAGGTCAGGTCAACACCCTACTAGAATAAATAAGAAAATTGAACAGGTATATGATAGTGTGATAATGATAAACAACAAAAATGAAACAATGAAGAAAATATACCAAGAATAGATACACTGAATTAAGGCAATTAAGGCATCACGAAAGTAAACCATGAATAATATGCCAAGGAAACAAAGCAACCAAAACACAAGTGATATAATTGAATGGTATTAGCAAGCATCACTACCGAGATACTGCCTCACAGTCTCATATCGCAAAACAAATCATAATCATTCCTTATATCACCGCGGGAACCTTGCATTTAGTTTTGAAAATCATTTTTTCGAAATAGCTTCCCGTGTTTTAGCCCACCTTATCACACCGCGTGGCTTAAAGTAGTTCCTCTACTACCAACAAGCATATCAAGACCTCCTTATCTCACCATATGCATTTCGACCCCAATCCTTAATCCACAACATGCGTATCAATATCACAACATATAACTTTCTGGTGGACACCACTATATCCACCAGAATCTCGAGGACTCTTAGCCTCCCTGTCATGTCTCCTGGCCTTGCAAACCCTCCAATATCCATGTGATTTCTACCACCTGCTGGTTTGGAGTATCAGTCTCCAACTATCGAGCCATGCTGAATCTCATACCATAGTTGATCCTCTTGATAAATCGACAGACTCGATCTCTAATTGTGTAAACCAAGGCAGATGCATATCTGGACAACTCACTAAACTTCAGAACATACTCTGATACGATCATATAACCCTGGCACAACTCCTCAAACTACTCGCGCCATGTATCCCAAAGGCTCCGGGGAACAAAATCTCAATTAAATCTCAAAAAATTGAGCCTATGTGAGTGAAGCTGCCTCGGTTGGGCTAGCCTCCTCCCAATCACACCAAGACTAGTACGCTAGTCCCGATAACTAGAAAGAAGTGAAAAACCCCCCCGCTCGTCTGCACTATACCCATGTTATGGAGAATACAGTGGCACTTTTGCAGAAAGCCTTGTGCGTCCTCTGTAGCTAGGCCACTGAAAGAAAGAGGATGGTATTTTTTGTACCACTCGAGCCTGAGCTACTCCTCCTTAGAAGTTGATGCCCTAACCTCGGCCAGAACTGGGACAACCAGCTGCACTTGTATAACCTATGGGACCTGCTCAACATGGAATCACTACTCTGGGGTACGGGCTGCTGGAGTTTGCGCTCCTACCCTAGCCTGAGATGTTGCCGTTGCAAGTGGAATCAACCCCGCCTGAGCTAGATTACCAAATATGCTCAAGAATTGGGCGAGCGTCTCTTGAAGTGCAGGGGTAGCAACAAGCGCCACAAGTGCCTACCTCCCAACTGAAGCTACCGGTGGCTCCTCTGTCGTAGCTCGTGCAGCTGCTCTGGCTACACTACATGCCCCTCCTTGTCCTCTCCCGGACCCTGACCGCGGCCCCAGCCCCGGCCTCTTGCGGCTCTATCAGGGGGCACAATATCTGATCGTCGGATCCAGCGGTGGATGTCCTCACCATCTATGAGAGAATAGAAAGACATAGATTTAGAAATCTAAAGTCAAGAAATTCGCATGATAAGGGATCAAATAAGTGAAGTTTCCTAACAGTTCCATAGCCTCTCGAAGATAAATACAAAAGTTTCTGTACCGATCCGTGAGATTCTACTATTCCTGCTTTTGACACGTAAAACCTATGTACCTAGGACTCTGATACCAACTTGTCACTGACCAAATTTTCCTCTGTAGGATGTCGTGATGGAAACTAGTCTCTAAGAGTAGGTAAGCCTAACATTCAGGCAGAATTTAACTGAGAAAATGATAAAAACTTTCAAATAACTCAACAACTAACATAAAAGAACTCTGCAACACAACAGAATAAAACTCCCAACATCCGGATATACCAAGTCCCAAGCTCTACAACAGTATACTAAATATCCCGATACAACATTATCTATAAAAAGGGAAAATGAAATAGAACTAGGTAGATGGTGACTCCAAGGCCCGCAGACGCCAGCGGGTATACCTTGAAGTCTCCATATCTAAACTCTACTCACTGGTGCCTAGGCTGGTAAGGCTACCTGGATCTGCATAAAAGGATGTGCAAAAGTGTAGAATGAGTAGACTAAAACGGCACCCAATAAGTGCTAACCTCGGTAGAGTAGTGATGAGGTCAGGTAAACACCCTACTAGAATAAATAAGAAAATTGAACAGGTATATGATAGTGTGATAATGATAAACAACAAAAATGAAACAATGAAGAAAATATACCAAGAATAGATACACTGAATTAAGGCAATTAAGGCATCACGAAAGTAAACAATGAATAATATGCCAAGGAAACAAAGCAACCAAAACACAAATGATATAATTGAATGGTATTAGCAAGCATCACTACCGAGGTACTGCCTCACAGTCTCATATCACAAAACAAATCATAATCATTACTTATATCGCCGCGGGAGCCTTGCATTTAGTTTTGAAAATCATTTTTTCGAAATAGCTTCCCGTGTTTTAGCCCACCTTATCACACCGCGTGGCTTAAAGTAGTTCCTCTACTACCAACAAGCATATCAAGATCACCTTATCTCACCACTTGCATTTCGACCCCAATCCTTAATCCACCACATGCGTATCAATATCACAACATATAACTTTCTGGTGGACACCACTATATCCACCAGAATCTCGAGGACTCTTAGCCTCCCTGTCATGTCTCCTGGCCTTGCAAACCCTCCAATCTCCATGTGATTTCTACCACCTGCTGGTATGGAGTATCAGTCTCCAACTATCGAGCCATGCTGAATCTAATACCATAGTTGAGCCTCTTGATAAATCGACGGACTCGATCTCTAATTGTGTAAACCAAGGCAGGTGCATATCTGGACAACTCACTAAACTTCAGAACATACTCTGATACGATCATAGAACCCTGGCACAACTGCTCAAACTGCTCGCGCCATGTATCCCAAAGGCTCCGGGGAACAAAATCTCAATTAAATCTCAAAAAATTGAGCCCACGTGAGTGAAGCTGCCTCGGTTGGGCTAGCCTCCACCCAATCCCACCAAGACTAGTACGCTAGTCCCGATAGCTAGAAAGAAGTGAAAGAACCCCCGCTCGTCTTCACTATACCCATGTTATGGAGAATACAGTGGCACTTTTCCAGAAAGCCTTGTGCGTCCTCTGTAGCTAGGCCACTGAAAGAAGGAGGATGGTATTTTTTGTACCACTCGAGCCTGAGCTACTCCTCCTTAGAAGTTGATGCCCTAACCTCGGCCTGAACTGGGACAACCAGCTGCACTTGTATAACCTATGGGACCTGCTCAACATGGAATCACTGCTCTGGGGTACGGGCCGCTGGAGTTTGAGCTCCTACCCTAGCCTGAGATGTTGCCGTTGCAAGTGGAATCAACCTCGCCTGAGCTAGATTACCAAATATGCCCAAGAATTGGGCGAGCATCTCCTGAAGTGCAGGGGTCGCAACAAGCGCCACAAGTGCCTACCTCCCAACTGAAGCTACCGGTGGCTCCTCTGTCGTAGCTCGTGCAGCTGCTCTGGCTACACTACATGCCCCTCCTTGTCCTCTCCCGGACCCTAACCGCGGCCCCAGCCCCAGCCTCTCGCGGCTCTATCAGGGGGCACAATATCTGATCGTCGGATCCAGCGGTGGATGTCCTCACCATCTATGAGAGAATAGAAAGACATAGATTTAGAAATCTAAAGTCAAGAAATTTGCATGATAAGGGATCAAATAAGTGAAGTTTCCTAACAGTTCCATAGCCTCTCGAAGATAAATACAAAAGTTTCTGTACCGATCCATGAGATTCTACTATTCTTGGTTTTGACACGTAAAACCTATGTACCTAGGGCATTGATACCAACTTGTCACTGACCAAATTTTCCTCTGTAGGATGTCGTGATGGAACCTAGTCTCTAAGAGTAGGTAAGCCTAACATTCAGGCAGAATTTAACTGAGAAAATGATAAAAACTTTCAAATAACTCAACAACTAACATAAAAGAACTCTGCAACTCAACAGAATAAAACTCCCAACATCCGGTGATACCAAGTCCCAAGCTCTACAACAGTATACTAAATATCCCCATACAACATTATCTATAAAAAGGGAAAATGAAATAGAACTAGGTAGAGGGTGACTCCGAGGCCCGCAGACGCCGACAGGTATACCTTGAAGTCTCCATATCTAAACTTTACTCACCGGTGCCTAGGCTGGTAAGGCTACCTAGATCTGCATAAAAGGATGTGCAAAAGTGTAGAATGAGTAGACTACAATGGTACCCAATAAGTGCTAACCTCGGTAGAGTAGTGATGAGGTCAGGTCAACACCCTACTAGAATAAATAAGAAAATTGAAAAGGTATTTGATATTGTGATAATGATAAACAACAAAAATGAAACAATGAAGAAAATATACCAAGAATAGATACACTGAATTAAGGCAATTAAGGCATCACGAAAGTAAACAATTAATAATATGACAAGGAAACAAAGCAACAAACACACAAGTGATATAATTGAATCGTATTATCAAGCATCACTACCGATGTACTGCCTCACAGTCTCATATCACAAAACAAATCATAATCATTCCGTATATCACCGCGGGAGCCTTGCATTTAGTTTTGAAAATCATTTTTTTGAAATAGCTTCCCGTGTTTTAGCCCACCTTATCACACCACGTGGCTTCAAGTAGTTCCTCTACTACCAACAAGCATATCAACACCACCTTATCTCACCACATGCATTTCGACCCCAATCCTTAATCCACCACATGCGTATCAATATCACAACATATAACTTTCTGGTGGACAACACTATATCCACCAGAATCTCGAGGACTCTTGGCCTCCCTGTCATGTCTCCTGGCCTTGCAAACCCTCCAATATCCATGTGATTTCTACCACCTGCTGGTATGGAGTATTAGTCTCCAACTATCGAGCCATGCTGAATCTCATACCATAGTTGATCCTCTTGATAAATCGACGGACTCGATATCTGATTGTGTAAACCAAGGCAGATGCATATCTGGACAACTCACTAAACTTCAGAACATACTCTGATACGATCATATAACCCTGGCATAACTGCTCAAACTACTCTCGCCATATATCCCAAAGGCTCCGGGGAACAAAATCTCAATTAAATCTCAAAAAATTGAGCCTATGTGACTGAAGCTGCCTCGGTTGGGCTAGCCTCTTCCCAATCCCACCAAGACTAGTACGCTAGTCCCGATAGCTAGAAAGAAGTGAAAAACCCCCCGCTCGTCTTCACTATACCCATGTTGTGGAGAATACAGTGGCACTTTTCCAGAAAGCCTTGTGCGTCCTCTGTAGCTAGGCCACTGAAAGAAAGAGGATGGTATTTTTTGTACCACTCGAGCCTGAGCTACTCCTCCTCAGAAGTTGATGCCATAACCTCGGCCTGAACTGGGACAACGCACTTGTATAACCTATGGGACCTGCTCAACATGGAATCACTGCTCTGGGGTACGGGCTGCTGGAGTTTGCGCTCCTACCCTAGCCTGAGATGTTGCCGTTGCAAGTGGAATCAACCCCGCCTGAGCTAGATTACCAAATATGCTCAAGAATTGGGCGAGCGTCTCTTGAGGTGCAGGGGTAGCAACAAGCGCCACATGTGCCTACCTCCCAACTAGAGCTACCGGTGGCTCCTCTGTTGTAGCTCGTGCAGCTGCTCTGGCTACACTACATGCCCCTCCTTGTCCTCTCCCGGACCCTGACCAGGGCCCCAGCCCCGGCCTCTCGCGGCTCTATCAGGGGTCACAATATCTGATCGTCGGATCCAGCGGTGGATGTCCTCACCATCTATGAGAGAATAGAAAGACATAGATTTAGAAATCTAAAGTCAAGAAATTCGCATGATAAGGGATCAAATAAGTGAAATTTCCTAACAGTTCCATAGCCTCTCGAAGATAAATACAAAAGTTTCTGTATCGATCCGTGAGATTCTACTATTCCTGCTTTTGACACGTAAAACCTATGTACCTAGGGCTTTGATACCAACTTGTCACTGACCAAATTTTACTCTGTAGGATGTCGTGATGGAACCTAGTCTCTAAGAGTAGGTAAGCCTAACATTCAGGCAGAATTTAACTGAGAAAATGATAAAAACTTTCAAATAACTCAACATCTAACATAAAAGAACTCTGCAACTCAACAGAATAAAACTCCCAACATCCGGTGATACCAAGTCCAAGCTCTACAACAGTATAGTAAATATCCCCATACAACATTATCTATAAAAAGGGAAAATGAAATAGAACTAGGTAGAGGTTGACTCCGAGGCCCGCAGACGCCGGCAGGTATACCTTGAAGTCTCCATATCTAAACTCTACTCACCGGTGCCTAGGCTGGTAAGGCTACCTGGATCTGCATAAAAGGATGTGCAAAAGTGTAGAATGAGTAGACTACAATGGTACCCAATAAGTGCTAACCTCGGTAGAGTAGTGATGAGGTCAGGTCAACACCCTACTAGAATAAATAAGAAAATTGAACAGGTATATGATAGTGTGATAACGATAAACAACAAAAATGAAACAATGAAGAAAATATACCAAGAATAGATACACTGAATTAAGGCAATTAAGGCATCACGAAAGTAAACAATGAATAATATGCCAAGGAAACAAAGCAACCAAAACACAAGTGATATAATTGAATGGTATTAGCAAGCATCACTACCGAGGTACTGCCTCACAGTCTCATATCACAAAACAAATCATAATCATTCCTTATATCACCGCGGGAGCCTTGCATTTAGTTTTGAAAATCATTTTTTCGAAATAGCTTCCCATGTTTTAGCCCACCTTATCACACCGCGTGGCTTAAAGTAGTTCCTCTACTACCAACAAGCATATCAAGACCACCTTATCTCACCATATGCATTTCGACCCCAATCCTTAATCCACAACATGCGTATCAATATCACAACATATAACATTCTGGTGGACACCACTATATCCACCAGAATCTTGAGGACTCTTGGCCTCCCTGTCATGTCTCCTGGCCTTGCAAACCCTCTAATATCCACGTGATTTCTACCACCTGCTGGTATGGAGTATCAGTCTCCAACTATCGAGTCATGCTGAATCTCATACCATAGTTGATCCTCTTGATAAATCGACGGACTCGATCTCTAATTGTGTAAACCAAGGCAGATGCATATCTGGACAACTCACTAAACTTCAGAACATACTCTGATACGATCATATAACCCTGGCACAACTGCTCAAACTACTCGTGCCATGTATCCCTAAGGCTCCGGGGAACAAAATCTCAATTAAGACTAGTACGCTAGTCCCGATAGCTAGAAAGAATTGAAAAACCCCCCGCTCGTCTTCACTATACCCATGTTATGGAGAATGCAGTGGCACTTTTCCAGAAAGCCTTATGCGTCCTCTGTAGCTAGGCCACTGAAAGAAGGAGGATGGTATTTTTTGTACCACTCGAGCCTGAGCTACCCCTCCTTAGACGTTAATGCCCTAACCTCGGCATGAACTAGGACAACCAGCTGCACTTGTATAACCTATGGGACCTGGTCAACATGGAATCACTACTCTGGGGTACGGGCCGCTGGAGTTTGTGCTCCTACCCTAGCCTGAGATGTTGCCGTTGCAAGTGGAATCAACCCCGCCTGAGCTAGATTACCAAATATGCTCAAGAATTGGGTGTGTGTCTCTTGAAGTGCAGGGGTAGCAACAAGCGCCGCAAGTGCCTACCTCCCAACTAGAGCTACCGGTGGCTCCTCTGTCGTAGCTCGTGTAGCTGCTTTGGCTATACTACATGCCCCTCCTTGTCCTCTACCGGACCCAGACCTCGGCCACAGCCCCGGCCTCTCACGGCTCTATCAGGGGCGCAGGTATCTGATCGTCGGATCCACCGGTGCATGTACTCACCATCTGTGAGAGAATAGAAAGACATAGATTTAGAAATCTAAAGTCAACAAATTCGCATGATAAGGGATCAAAGAAGTGAAGTTTCCTAAATGTTCCATAGCCTTTCGAAGATAAGTACAAAAGTTTCTGTACCGATCCATGAGATTCTACTAATCCTGCTTTTGACATGTAAAACCTATGTACCTAGGACTCTGATACCAACTTGTCACTGACCAAATTTTCCTCTGTAGGATGTCGTGATGGAACCTAGTCTCTAAGAGTAGGTAAGCCTAATATTCAGGCAGAATTTAAGTGAGAAAATGATAAAAACTTTCAACTAACTCAACAACTAACATAAAAGAACTCTGCAACTCAACAGAACAAAACTCCCAACATCCGGTGATACCAAGTCCCAAGCTTTACAACAGTGTACTAAATATCCCTATACAACATTATCTATAAAAAGGGAAAATGAAATAAAACTAGGTAGAGGGTGACTCTGAGGCCCGCGGACGCCGACAGGTATACCTTGAAGTCTCCATATCTAAACTCTACTCACCGGTGCCTAGGCTGGTAAGGATACCTGGATCTGCATAAAAGGATATGCAAAGGTGTAGAATGAGTAGACTACAACGGTACCCAGTAAGTGCCAAGCCTAACCTCGGTAGAGTAGTGATGAGGTGAGGTCAACACCCTACTATAATAAATAAGAAAATTGAACAGTATATGATAGTGTGATAATGATAAACAACAATAATGAAATAATGAAAAAAATATACCAAGAATAGATACACTGAATTAAGGCAATTAAGGCATCACGAAAGTAAACAATGAATAATATGCCAAGGAAACAATGCAACCAAAACACAAGTGATATAATTGAATGGTATTAGCAAGCATCACTACCGAGGTACTGCCTCACAGTCTCATATCACAAAACAAACCATAATCATTCCTTATATCACCGCGGGAGCCTTGCATTTAGTTTTGAAAATCATTTTTTCGAAATAGCTTCCCGTGTTTTAGCCCACCTTATCACACCACGTGGATTCAAGTAGTTCCTCTACTACCAACAAGCATATCAAGACCACCTTATCTCACCACATGCATTTCGACCCCAATCCTTAATCCACCACATGCGTATTAATATCACAACATATAACTTTCTGGTGGACACCACTATATCCACCAGAATCTCGAGGACTATTGGCCTCCCTGTCATGTCTCCTGGCCTTGCAAACCCTCCAATCTCCATGTGATTTCTACCACCTGCTGGTATGGAGTATCAGTCTCCATCTATCGATCCATGCTGAATCTAATACCATAGTTGAGCCTCTTGATAAATCGACAGACTCGATCTCTAATTGTGTAAACCAAGGCAGGTGCATATCTGGACAACTCACTAAACTTCAGAACATACTCTAATACGATCATAGAACCCTGGCACAACTGCTCAAACTGCTCGCGCCATGTATCCCAAAGGCTCCGGGGAACAAAATCTCAATTAAATCTCAAAATATTGAGCCTATGTGAGTGAATTTGCCTCGTTTGGGCTAGCCTCCTCCCAATCCCACCAAGACTGGTACGCTAGTTCCGATAGCTAGAAAGAAGTGAAAGAACCCCCGCTCGTCTTCACTATACCCATGTTATGGAGAATACAGTGGCACTTTCCCAGAAAGCCTTGTGCGTCCTCTGTAGCTAGGCCACTGAAAGAAAGAGGATGGTATTTTTTGTACCACTCGAGCCTGAGCTACTCCTCCTTAGAAGTTGATGCCCTAACCTCGGCCTGAACTGGGACAACCAGTTGCACTTGTATAACCTATGGGACCTGCTCAACATGGAATCACTGCTCTGGGGTATGGGCCGCTGGAGTTTGAGCTCCTACCCTAGCCTGAGATGTTGCCGTTGCAAGTGGAATCAACCCCGCCTGAGCTAGATTACCAAATATGCCCAAGAATTAGGCGAGCGTCTCCTGAAGTGCAGGGGTAGCAACAAGTGCCACAAGTGCCTACCTCCCAACTGAAGCTACCGGTGGCTCCTCTGTCGTAGCTCATGCAGCTGCTCTGGCTACACTACATGCCCCTCCTTGACCTCTCCCGGACACTAACCGCGGCCCCAGCCCCGGCCTCTCGCGGCACTATCAGGGGGCACAATATCTGATCGTCGGATCCAGCAGTGGATGTCCTCACCATCTATGAGAGAATAGAAAGACATAGATTTTGAAATCTAAAGTCAAGAAATTCGCATGATAAGGGACCAAATAAGTGAAGTTTCCTAACAGTTCCATAGCCTCTCGAAGATAAATACAAAAGTTTCTATACCGATCCGTGAGATTCAACTATTCCTGCTTTTAACACGTAAAACCTATGTACCTAGGGCTTTGATACCAACTTGTCACTGACCAAATTTTCCTCTATAGGATGTCGTGATGGAACCTAGTCTCTAAGAGTAGGTAAGCCTAACATTTAGGTAGAATTTAACTGAGAAAATGATAAAAACTTTCAAATAACTCAACAACTAACATAAAAGAACTCTGCAACTCAACAGAACAAAACTCCCAACATCCGGTGATACCAAGTCCCAAGCTTTACAACAGTGTACTAAATATCCCTATACAACATTATCTATAAAAAGGGAAAATGAAATAGAACTAGGTAGAGGGTGACTCTGAGGCCCGCGGACGCCGACAGGTATACCTTGAAGTCTCCATATCTAAACTCTACTCACCGGTGCCTAGGCTGGTAAGGATACCTGGATCTGCATAAAAGGATATGCAAAGGTGTAGAATGAGTAGACTACAACGGTACCCAGTAAGTGCCAAGCCTAACCTCGGTAGAGTAGTGATGAGGTGAGGTCAACACCCTACTATAATAAATAAGAAAATTGAACAGTATATGATAGTGTGATAATGATAAACAACAATAATGAAATAATGAAAAAAATATACCAAGAATAGATACACTGAATTAAGGCAATTAAGGCATCACGAAAGTAAACAATGAATAATATGCCAAGGAAACAAAGCAACCAAAACACAAGTGATATAATTGAATGGTATTAGCAAGCATCTCTACCGAGGTGCTGCCTCACAGTCTCATATCACAAAACAAACCATAATATTCCTTATATCACCGGGGAGCCTTGCATTTAGTTTTGAAAATCATTTTTTCGAAATAGCTTCCCGTGTTTTAGCCCACCTTATCACACCACGTGGATTCAAGTAGTTCCTCTACTACCAACAAGCATATCAAGACCACCTTATCTCACCACATGCATTTCGACCCCAATCCTTAATCCACCACATGCGTATTAATATCACAACATATAACTTTCTGGTGGACACCACTATATCCACCAGAATCTCGAGGACTATTGGCCTCCCTGTCATGTCTCCTGGCCTTGCAAACCCTCCAATCTCCATGTGATTTCTACCACCTGCTGGTATGGAGTATCAGTCTCCATCTATCGATCCATGCTGAATCTAATACCATAGTTGAGCCTCTTGATAAATCGACAGACTCGATCTCTAATTGTGTAAACCAAGGCAGGTGCATATCTGGACAACTCACTAAACTTCAGAACATACTCTGATACGATCATAGAACCCTGGCAAAACTGCTCAAACTGCTCGCGCCATGTATCCCAAAGGCTCCGGGGAACAAAATCTCAATTAAATCTCAAAATATTGAGCCTATGTGAGTGAATTTGCCTCGTTTGGGCTAGCCTCCTCCCAATCCCACCAAGACTGGTACGCTAGTTCCGATAGCTAGAAAGAAGTGAAAGAACCCCCGCTCGTCTTCACTATACCCATGTTATGGAGAATACAGTGGCACTTTCCCAGAAAGCCTTGTGCATCCTCTGTAGCTAGGCCACTGAAAGAAAGAGGATGGTATTTTTTGTACCACTCGAGCTTGAGCTACTCCTCCTTAGAAGTTGATGCCCTAACCTCGGCCTGAACTGGGACAACCAGTTGCACTTGTATAACCTATGGGACCTGCTCAACATGGAATCACTGCTCTGGGGTATGGGCCGCTGGAGTTTGAGCTCCTACCCTAGCCTGAGATGTTGCCGTTGCAAGTGGAATCAACCTCGCCTGAGCTAGATTACCAAATATGCCCAAGAATTAGGCGAGCGTCTCCTGAAGTGCAGGGGTAGCAACAAGTGCCACAAGTGCCTACCTCCCAACTGAAGCTACCGGTGGCTCCTCTGTCGTAGCTCATGCAGCTGCTCTGGCAACACTACATGCCCCTCCTTGACCTCTCCTAGACCCTAACCGGGGCCCCAGCCCCGGCCTCTCGCGGCTCTATCAGGGGGCACAATATCTGATCGTCGGATCCAGCGGTGGATGTCCTCACCATCTATGAGAGAATAGAAAGACATAGATTTTGAAATCTAAAGTCAAGAAATTCGCATGATAAGGGACCAAATAAGCGAAGTTTCCTAACAGTTCCATAGCCTCTCGAAGATAAATACAAAAGTTTCTGTACCGATCCGTGAGATTCAACTATTCCTGCTTTTGACACGTAAAACCTATGCACCTAGGGCTTTGATACCAACTTGTCACTGACCAAATTTTCCTCTGTAGTCTCTAAGAGTAGGTAAGCCTAACATTCAGGCAGAATTTAACTGAGAAAATGATAAAAACTTTCAAATAATTCAACAACTAACATAAAAGAACTCTGCAACTCAACAGAATAAAACTCCCAACATCCGGTGATACCAAGTCCCAAGCTCTACAACAGTATACGAAATATCCCCATACAACATTATCTATAAAAAGGGAAAATGAAATAGAACTAGGTAGAGGGTGACTCCGAGGCCCGCAGACGCCGGCAGGTATACCTTGAAGTCTCCATATCTAAACTCTACTCACCGGTGCCTAGGCTGGTAAGGCTACCTGGATCTGCATAAAAGGATGTGCAAAAGTGTAGAATGAGTAGACTACAACGGTACCCAATAAGTGCTAACCTCGGTAGAGTAGTGATGAGGTCAGGTCAACACCCTACTAGAATAAATAAGAAAATTGAACAGGTATATGATAGTGTGATAATGATAAACAACAAAAATGAAACAATGAAGAAAATATACCAGGAATAGATACACTGAATTAAGGCAATTAAGGCATCACGAAAGTAAACAATGAATAATATGCCAAGGAAACAAAGCAACCAAAACACAAGTGATATAATTGAATGGTATTAGCAAGCATCACTACCGAGGTACTGCCTCACAGTCTCATATCACAAAACAAATCATAATCATTCCTTATATCACCGCGTGAACCTTGCATTTAGTTTTGAAAAGCATTTTTTCGAAATAGCTTCCCGTGTTTTAGCCCACCTAATCACACCGCGTGGCTTAAAGTAGTTCCTCTACTACCAACAAGAATATCAAGACCACCTTATCTCACCATATGCATTTCGACCCCAATCCTTAATCCACCACATGCGTATCAATATCACAACATATAACTTTCTGGTGGACACCACTATATCCACCAGAATCTCGAGGACTCTTGGCCTCCCTGTCATGTCTCCTAGCCTTGCAAACCCTCCAATATCCATGTGATTTCTACCACCTGCTGGTATGGAGTATCAGTCTCCAACTATCGAGCCATGCTGAATCTAATACCATAGTTGATCCTCTTGATAAATCGACGGACTCGATCTCTAATTGTGTAAACCAAGGCAGGTGCATATCTGGACAACTCACTAAACATCAGAACATATTCGGATACGATCATAGAACCGTGGCACAACTGCTCAAACTCCTCTAGCCATGTATCCCAAAGGCTTCGGGGAACAAAATCTCAATAACATCTCTAAAAATTGAGCCCATGTGAGTGAAGCTGCCTCGGTTGGGCTAGCCTCCTCCCAAGCCTGCCAAGACTAGTATGCTAGTCCCGATAGCTAGAAAGAAGTGAATGAACCCCCGCTCGTCTTCACTATACCCATGTTATGGAGAATACAGTGGCACTTTTCCAGAAAGCCTTATGCGTCCTCTGTAGATAGGCCACTGAAAGAAGGAGGATGGTATTTTTTGTACCACTCGAGCCTGAGCTACTCCTCCTTAGAAGTTGATGCCCTAACCTCGGCCTGAACTAGGACAACCAGCTACACTTGTATAACCTATGGGACCTGCCCAACATGGAATCACTGCTCTGGGGTACGGGCCGCTGGAGTTTGCGCTCCTACCCTAGCCTGAGATGTTGCCGTTGCAAGTGGAATCAACCCGCCTGAGCTAGATTACCAAATATGCTCAAGAACTGGGCGAGCGTCTCTTGAAGTGCAGGGGTAGCAACAAGCGCCGCAAGTGCCTACCTCCCAACTAGAGCTACCGCTGGCTCCTCTGTCATAGCTCGTGTAGCTGCTTTGGCTATACTACATTCCCCTCCTTGTCCTCTACCGGACCCAGACCTCGGCCCCAGCCCCGTCCTCTCACGGCTCCATCAGGGGGCGTAGGTATCTGATCGTCGGGTCCACCGGTGCATGTACTCAGCATCTGTGAGAGAATAGAAAGACATAGATTTAGAAATATAAAGTCAACAAATTCGCATGATAAGGGATCAAATAAGTGAAGTTTCCTAAATGTTCCATAGCCTTTCGAAGATAAGTACAAAAGTTTCTGTACCGATCCATGAGATTCTACTAATCCTGCTTTTGACATGTAAAACCTATGTACCTAGGACTCTGATACCAACTTGTCACTGACCAAATTTTCCTCTGTAGGATGTCGTGATGGAACCTAGTCTCTAAGAGTAGGTAAGCCTAACATTCAGACAGAATTTAAGTGAGAAAGTGATAAAAACTTTCAAATAACTCAACAACTAACATAAAAGAACTTTGCAACTCAACAGATCAAAACTCCCAACATCCGGTGATACCAAGTCCCAAGCTTTACAACAGTGTACTAAATATCCCTATACAACAATATCTATAAAAAGGGAAAATGAAATAGAACTAGGTAGAGGGTGACTCTGAGGCCCGCGGACACCGGCAGGTATACCTTGAAGTCTCCATATCTAAACTCTACTCACCGGTGCCTAGGCTGGTAAGGATACCTGGATCTGCATAAAAGGATGTGCAAAGGTGTAGAATGAGTAGACTACAACGGTACCCACTAAGTGCCAAGCCTAACCTCGGTAGAGTAGTGATGAGGTCAGGTCAACACCCTACCATAATAAATAAGAAAATTGAACAGGTATATGATAGTGTGATAATGATAAACAACAAAAATGAAACAATGAAGAAAATATACCAAGAATAGATACACTGAATTAAGGCAATTAAGGCATCACGAAAGTAAACAATGAATAATATGCCAAGGAAACAAAGCAACCAAAACACAAGTGATATAATTGAATGGTATTAGCAAGCATCACTACCGAGGTGCTGCCTCACAGTCTCATATCACAAAACAAATCATAATCATTCCTTATATCACTGCGGGAGCCTTGCATTTAGTTTTGAAAATCATTTTTTCGAAATAGCTTCTCGTGTTTAGCCCACCTTATCACACCATGTGGCTTCAAGTAGTTCCTCTACTACCAACAAGCATATCAAGACCACCTTATCTCACCACATGCATTTCGACCCCAATCCTTAATCCACCACATGCGTATCAATATCAGAACATATAACTTTCTGGTGGACACCACTATATCCACCAGAATCTCGAGGACTCTTGGCCTCCCTGTC
Organism: Nicotiana tabacum; assembly: GCF_000715075.1. Classification (NCBI taxonomy): domain Eukaryota; kingdom Viridiplantae; phylum Streptophyta; class Magnoliopsida; order Solanales; family Solanaceae; genus Nicotiana; species Nicotiana tabacum. The sequence goes on along the minus strand of NW_027438435.1, from coordinate 73,390 downwards.
ATGTCTCCTGGCCTTGCAAACACTCCAATCTCTATGTGATTTCTACCACCTGCTGGTATGGAGTATTAGTCTCCAATTATCGAGCCATGCTGAATCTAATACCATAGTTGATCCTCTTGATAAATCGACGGACTCGATCTCTAATTGTGTAAACCAAGGCAGGTGCATATCTGGACAACTCACTAAACATCAGAACATATTCTGATACGATCATAGAACCGTGGCACAACTGCTCAAACTCCTCTAGCCATGTATCCCAAAGGCTTCGGGGAACAAAATCTCAATAACATCTCTAAAAATTGAGCCCATGTGAGTGAAGCTGCCTCGGTTGGGCTAGCCTCCTCCCAAGCCTGCCAAGACTAGTATGCTAGTCCCGATAGCTAGAAAGAAGTGAATGAACCCCCGCTCGTCTTCACTATACCCATGTTATGGAGAATACAGTGGCACTTTTCCAGAAAGCCTTATGCGTCCTCTGTAGATAGGCCACTGAAAGAAGGAGGATGGTATTTTTTGTACCACTCGAGCCTGAGCTACTCCTCCTTAGAAGTTGATGCCCTAACCTCGGCCTGAACTAGGACAACCAGCTACACTTGTATAACCTATGGGACCTGCCCAACATGGAATCACTGCTCTGGGGTACGGGCCGCTGGAGTTTGCGCTCCTACCCTAGCCTGAGATGTTGCCGTTGCAAGTGGAATCAACCCGCCTGAGCTAGATTACCAAATATGCTCAAGAACTGGGCGAGCGTCTCTTGAAGTGCAGGGGTAGCAACAAGCGCCGCAAGTGCCTACCTCCCAACTAGAGCTACCGCTGGCTCCTCATTCATAGCTCGTGTAGCTGCTTTGGCTATACTACATGCCCCTCCTTGTCCTCTACCGGACCCAGACCTCGGCCCCAGCCCCGTCCTCTCACGGCTCTATCAGGGGGCGTAGGTATCTGATCGTCGGGTCCACCGGTGCATGTACTCAGCATCTATGAGAGAATAGAAAGACATAGATTTAGAAATATAAAGTCAACAAATTCGCATGATAAGGGATCAAATAAGTGAAGTTTCCTAAATGTTCCATAGCCTTTCGAAGATAAGTACAAAAGTTTCTGTACCGATCCATGAGATTCTACTAATCCTGCTTTTGACATGTAAAACCTATGTACCTAGGACTCTGATACCAACTTGTCACTGACCAAATTTTCCTCTGTAGGATGTCGTGATGGAACCTAGTCTCTAAGAGTAGGTAAGCCTAACATTCAGACAGAATTTAAGTGAGAAAGTGATAAAAACTTTCAAATAACTCAACAACTAACATAAAAGAACTTTGCAACTCAACAGATCAAAACTCCCAACATCCGGTGATACCAAGTCCCAAGCTTTACAACAGTGTACTAAATATCCCTATACAACAATATCTATAAAAAGGGAAAATGAAATAGAACTAGGTAGAGGGTGACTCTGAGGCCCGCGGACACCGGCAGGTATACCTTGAAGTCTCCATATCTAAACTCTACTCACCGGTGCCTAGGCTGGTAAGGATACCTGGATCTGCATAAAAGGATGTGCAAAGGTGTAGAATGAGTAGACTACAACGGTACCCACTAAGTGCCAAGCCTAACCTCGGTAGAGTAGTGATGAGGTCAGGTCAACACCCTACTATAATAAATAAGAAAATTGAACAGGTATATGATAGTGTGATAATGATAAACAACAAAAATGAAACAATGAAGAAAATATACCAAGAATAGATACACTGAATTAAGGCAATTAAGGCATCACGAAAGTAAACAATGAATAATATGCCAAGGAAACAAAGCAACCAAAACACAAGTGATATAATTGAATGGTATTAGCAAGCATCACTACCGAGGTGCTGCCTCACAGTCTCATATCACAAAACAAATCATAATCATTCCTTATATCACTGCGGGAGCCTTGCATTTAGTTTTGAAAATCATTTTTTCGAAATAGCTTCTCGTGTTTAGCCCACCTTATCACACCATGTGGCTTCAAGTAGTTCCTCTACTACCAACAAGCATATCAAGACCACCTTATCTCACCACATGCATTTCGACCCCAATCCTTAATCCACCACATGCGTATCAATATCAGAACATATAACTTTCTGGTGGACACCACTATATCCACCAGAATCTCGAGGACTCTTGGCCTCCCTGTCATGTCTCCTGGCCTTGCAAACACTCCAATCTCTATGTGATTTCTACCACCTGCTGGTATGGAGTATTAGTCTCCAACTATCGAGCCATGCTTAATCTAATACCATAGTTGAGCCTCTTGATAAATCGACGGACTCGATCTCTAATTGTGTAAACCAAGGCAGGTGCATATCTGGAAAACTCACTAAACTTCAGAACATACTCTGATACAATCATAGAACCCTGGCACAACTGCTCAAACTGCTCGCGCCATGTATCCCAAAGGCTCCGGGGAACAAAATCTCAATTAAATCTCAAAAAATTGAGCCCATGTGAGTGAAGTTGCCTCGGTTGGGCTAGCCTCCTCCCAATCCCACCAAGACTAGTACGCTAGTCCCGATAGCTAGAAAGAAGTGAAAGAACCCCCGCTCGTCTTCACTATACCCATGTTATGGAGAATACAGTGGCACTTTTCTAGAAAGCCTTGTGCGTCCTCTGTAGCTAGGCCACTGAAAGAAAGAGGATGGTATTTTTTGTACCACTCGAGCCTAAGCTACTCCTCCTTAGAAGTTGGTGACCTAACCTCAGCCTGAACTGGGATAACCAGCTGCACTTGTATAACCTATGGGACCTGCTCAACATGGAATCACTGCTCTGGGGTACGGGCCGCTGGAGTTTGAGCTCCTACCCTTGCCTGAGATGTTGCCGTTGCAAGTGGAATCAACCTCGCCTGAGCTAGATTACCAAATATGCCCAAGAATTGGGAGAGCGTCTCCTGAAGTGCAGAGGTAGCACCAAGCGCCACAAGTGCCTACCTCCCAACTGAAGCTACCGGTGGCTTCTCTGTCGTAGCTCGTGCAGCTGCTCTGGATACACTACATGCCCCTCCTTGTCCTCTCCCGGACCCTAACCGCGGCCCCAGCCCCGGCCTCCCACGGCTCTATCAGAGGGCACAATATGTGATCGTCGGATCCAGCGGTGGATGTCCTCACCATCTGTGAGAGAATAGAAAGACATAGATTTAGAAATCTAAAGTCAAGAAATTCGCATGAAAAGGGATCAAATAAGTGAAGTTTCCTAATAGTTCCATAGCCTCTCGAAGATAAATACAAAAGTTTCTGTACCGATCTGTGAGATTCTACTATTCCTTCTTTTGACACGTAAAACCTATGTACCTAGGACTCTGATACCAACTTGTCACTGACCAAATTTTCCTCTGTAGGATGTCCTGATGGAACCTAGTCTCTAAGAGTAGGTAAGCCTAACATTCAGGCAGAATTTAACTAAGAAAATGATAAAAACTTTCGAATAACTCAACAACTAACATAAAAGAACTCTGCAACTCAACAGAATAAAACTCCCAACATCCGGTGATGCCAAGTCCCAAGTTCTACAACAGTATACTAAATATCCCCATTCAACATTATCTATAAAAAGGGAAAATGAAATAGAACTAGGTAGAGGGTGACTCTGAGGTCCGCAGACGCCGGCAGGTATACCTTGAAGTCTCCATATCTAAACTCTACTCACCGGTGCCTAGGCTGGTAAGGCTACCTGGATCTGCATAAAAGGATATGCAAAAGTGTAGAATGAGTAGACTACAACGGTACCCAATAAGTGCTAACCTCGGTAGAGTAGTGATGAGGTCAGGTCAACACCCTACTAGAATAAATAAGAAAACTGAACAGGTATATGATAGTGTGATAATGATAAACAAATAAAATGAAACAATGAAGAAAATATACCAAGAATAGATACACTGAATTAAGGCAATTAAGGCATCACGAAAGTAAACAATGAATAATATGCCAAGGAAACAAAGCAACCAAAACACAAGTGATATAATTGAATGGTATTAGCAAGCATCACTACCGAGGTACTGCCTCACAGTCTCATATCACAAAACAAATCATAATCATTCCTTATATTACTGCAGGAGCCTTGCATTTAGTTTTGAAAATCATTTTTTTGAAATAGCTTCTCGTGTTTTAGCCCACCTTATCACACCACGTGGCTTCAAGTAGTTCCTCTACTACCAACAAGCATATCAAGACCACCTTATCTCACCACATGCATTTCGACCCCAATCCTTAATCCACCACATGCGTATCAATATCACAACATATAACTTTCTGGTGGACACCACTATATCCACCAGAATTTCGAGGACTCTTGGCCTCCCTGTCATGTCTCCTGGCCTTGCAAACCCTCCAATATCCATGTGATTTCTACCACCTGCTGGTATGGAGTATCAGTCTCCAACTATCGAGCCATGCTGAATCTAATACCATAGTTGATCCTCTTGATAAATCGACGGACTCGATCTCTAATTGTGTAAACCAAGGCAGGTGCATATCTGGACAACTGACTAAACTTCAGAACATACTCTGATACGATCATATAACCCTGGCACAATTGCTCAAACTACTCGCGTCATGTATCCCAAAGGCTCTGGGGAACAAAATCTTAATTAAATCTCAAAAAATTGAGCCTATGTGAGTGAAGCTGCCTCGGTTGGGCTAGCCTCCTCCCAATCCCACCAAGACTAGAACGCTAGTCCCGATTGCTAGAAAGAAGTGAAAAACCCCCCGCTCGTCTTCACTATACCCATGTTATGGAGAATACAGTGGCACTTTTCCAGAAAGCCTTGTGCTTCCTCTGTAGCTAGGCTCCTGAAAGAAAGAGTATGGTATTTTTTGTACCACTCGAGCCTGAGCTACTCCTCCTTAGAAGTTGATGCCCTAACCTCAGCCTGAACTAGGACAACCAGCTGCACTTGTATAACCTATGGGACCTGCTCAACATGGAATCACTGCTCTGGGGTACGGGCCACTGGAGTTTGCACTCCTACCCTAGCCTGAGATGTTGCCGTTGCAAGTGGAATCAACCCCACCCGAGCTTGATTACCAAATATGCTCAAGAACTGGGCGAGCGTCTCCTGAAGTGCAGTGGTAGCAACAAGCGCCACAAGTGCCTACCTCCCAACTGAAGCTACCGGTGGCTCCTCTATCGTAGCTCGTGCAGCTGCTCTGGCTACACTACATGCCCCTCCTTGTCCTCTCCCGGACCGTAACCGCGGCCCTAGCCCCGGCCTCTCACGGCTCTATCAGGGGGCACAATATCTGATCGTCGGATCCACCGGTGGATGTCCTCACCATCTATGAGAGAATAGAAAGACATAGATTTAGAAATCTAAAGTCAAGAAATTCGCATGATAAGGGATCAAATAAGTGATGTTTCTTAACAGTTCCATAGCCTCTCGAAGATAAATACAAAAGTTTCTGTACCGATCCGTGAGATTCTACTATTCCTTCTTTTGACACGTAAAACCTATGTACCTAGGACTCTGATACCAACTTGTCACTGACCAAATTTTCCTCTGTAGGATGTCGTGATGGAACCTAGTCTCTAAGAGTAGGTAAGCCTAACATTCAGGCAGAATTTAACTGAGAAAATGATAAAAACTTTCAAATAACTCAACAACTAACATAAAAGAACTCTGCAACTCAACAGAATAAATTCCCAACATCCGGTGATACCAAGTCCCAAGCTCTACAACAGTATACTAAATATCCCCATACAACATTATCTATAAAAAGGGAAAATGAAATAGAACTAGGTAGAGGGTGACTCCGAGGCCCGCAGACGCCGGCAGGTATACCTTGAAGTCTCCATATCTAAACTCTACTCACCGGTGCCTAGGCTGGTAAGGCTACCTGGATCTGCATAAAAGGATGTGCAAAAGTGTAGAATGAGTAGACTACAACGGTACCCAATAAGTGCTAACCTCGGTAGAGTAGTGATGAGGTCAGGTCAACACCCTACTAGAATAAATAAGAAAATTGAACAGGTATATGATAGTGTGATAATGATAAACAACAAAAATGAAACAATGAAGAAAATATACCAAGAATAGATACACTGAATTAAGGCATCACGAAAGTAAACAATGAATAATATGCCAAGGAAACAAAGCAACCAAAACACAAGTGATATAATTGAATGGTATTAGCAAGCATCACTACCGAGGTGCTGCCTCACAGTCTCATATCACAAAACAAATCATAATCATTCCTTATATCACTGCGGGAGCCTTGCATTTAGTTTTGAAAATCATTTTTTCGAAATAGCTTCTCGTGTTTAGCCCACCTTATCACACCATGTGGCTTCAAGTAGTTCCTCTACTACCAACAAGCATATCAAGACCACCTTATCTCACCACATGCATTTCGACCCCAATCCTTAATCCACCACATGCGTATCAATATCAGAACATATAACTTTCTGGTGGACACCACTATATCCACCAGAATCTCGAGGACTCTTGGCCTCCCTGTCATGTCTCCTGGCCTTGCAAACACTCCAATCTCTATGTGATTTCTACCACCTGCTGGTATGGAGTATTAGTCTCCAACTATCGAGCCATGCTTAATCTAATACCATAGTTGAGCCTCTTGATAAATCGACGGACTCGATCTCTAATTGTGTAAACCAAGGCAGGTGCATATCTGGAAAACTCACTAAACTTCAGAACATACTCTGATACAATCATAGAACCCTGGCACAACTGCTCAAACTGCTCGCGCCATGTATCCCAAAGGCTCCGGGGAACAAAATCTCAATTAAATCTCAAAAAATTGAGCCCATGTGAGTGAAGTTGCCTCGGTTGGGCTAGCCTCCTCCCAATCCCACCAAGACTAGTACGCTAGTCCCGATAGCTAGAAAGAAGTGAAAGAACCCCCGCTCGTCTTCACTATACCCATGTTATGGAGAATACAGTGGCACTTTTCTAGAAAGCCTTGTGCGTCCTCTGTAGCTAGGCCACTGAAAGAAAGAGGATGGTATTTTTTGTACCACTCGAGCCTAAGCTACTCCTCCTTAGAAGTTGGTGACCTAACCTCAGCCTGAACTGGGATAACCAGCTGCACTTGTATAACCTATGGGACCTGCTCAACATGGAATCACTGCTCTGGGGTACGGGCCGCTGGAGTTTGAGCTCCTACCCTTGCCTGAGATGTTGCCGTTGCAAGTGGAATCAACCTCGCCTGAGCTAGATTACCAAATATGCCCAAGAATTGGGAGAGCGTCTCCTGAAGTGCAGAGGTAGCACCAAGCGCCACAAGTGCCTACCTCCCAACTGAAGCTACCGGTGGCTTCTCTGTCGTAGCTCGTGCAGCTGCTCTGGATACACTACATGCCCCTCCTTGTCCTCTCCCGGACCCTAACCGCGGCCCCAGCCCCGGCCTCCCACGGCTCTATCAGGGGGCACAATATGTGATCGTCGGATCCAGCGGTGGATGTCCTCACCATCTGTGAGAGAATAGAAAGACATAGATTTAGAAATCTAAAGTCAAGAAATTCGCATGAAAAGGGATCAAATAAGTGAAGTTTCCTAATAGTTCCATAGCCTCTCGAAGATAAATACAAAAGTTTCTGTACCGATCTGTGAGATTCTACTATTCCTTCTTTTGACACGTAAAACCTATGTACCTAGGACTCTGATACCAACTTGTCACTGACCAAATTTTCCTCTGTAGGATGTCCTGATGGAACCTAGTCTCTAAGAGTAGGTAAGCCTAACATTCAGGCAGAATTTAACTAAGAAAATGATAAAAACTTTCGAATAACTCAACAACTAACATAAAAGAACTCTGCAACTCAACAGAATAAAACTCCCAACATCCGGTGATGCCAAGTCCCAAGTTCTACAACAGTATACTAAATATCCCCATTCAACATTATCTATAAAAAGGGAAAATGAAATAGAACTAGGTAGAGGGTGACTCTGAGGTCCGCAGACGCCGGCAGGTATACCTTGAAGTCTCCATATCTAAACTCTACTCACCGGTGCCTAGGCTGGTAAGGCTACCTGGATCTGCATAAAAGGATATGCAAAAGTGTAGAATGAGTAGACTACAACGGTACCCAATAAGTGCTAACCTCGGTAGAGTAGTGATGAGGTCAGGTCAACACCCTACTAGAATAAATAAGAAAACTGAACAGGTATATGATAGTGTGATAATGATAAACAAATAAAATGAAACAATGAAGAAAATATACCAAGAATAGATACACTGAATTAAGGCAATTAAGGCATCACGAAAGTAAACAATGAATAATATGCCAAGGAAACAAAGCAACCAAAACACAAGTGATATAATTGAATGGTATTAGCAAGCATCACTACCGAGGTACTGCCTCACAGTCTCATATCACAAAACAAATCATAATCATTCCTTATATTACTGCAGGAGCCTTGCATTTAGTTTTGAAAATCATTTTTTTGAAATAGCTTCTCGTGTTTTAGCCCACCTTATCACACCACGTGGCTTCAAGTAGTTCCTCTACTACCAACAAGCATATCAAGACCACCTTATCTCACCACATGCATTTCGACCCCAATCCTTAATCCACCACATGCGTATCAATATCACAACATATAACTTTCTGGTGGACACCACTATATCCACCAGAATTTCGAGGACTCTTGGCCTCCCTGTCATGTCTCCTGGCCTTGCAAACCCTCCAATATCCATGTGATTTCTACCACCTGCTGGTATGGAGTATCAGTCTCCAACTATCGAGCCATGCTGAATCTAATACCATAGTTGATCCTCTTGATAAATCGACGGACTCGATCTCTAATTGTGTAAACCAAGGCAGGTGCATATCTGGACAACTGACTAAACTTCAGAACATACTCTGATACGATCATATAACCCTGGCACAATTGCTCAAACTACTCGCGTCATGTATCCCAAAGGCTCTGGGGAACAAAATCTTAATTAAATCTCAAAAAATTGAGCCTATGTGAGTGAAGCTGCCTCGGTTGGGCTAGCCTCCTCCCAATCCCACCAAGACTAGAACGCTAGTCCCGATTGCTAGAAAGAAGTGAAAAACCCCCCGCTCGTCTTCACTATACCCATGTTATGGAGAATACAGTGGCACTTTTCCAGAAAGCCTTGTGCTTCCTCTGTAGCTAGGCTCCTGAAAGAAAGAGTATGGTATTTTTTGTACCACTCGAGCCTGAGCTACTCCTCCTTAGAAGTTGATGCCCTAACCTCAGCCTGAACTAGGACAACCAGCTGCACTTGTATAACCTATGGGACCTGCTCAACATGGAATCACTGCTCTGGGGTACGGGCCACTGGAGTTTGCACTCCTACCCTAGCCTGAGATGTTGCCGTTGCAAGTGGAATCAACCCCACCCGAGCTTGATTACCAAATATGCTCAAGAACTGGGCGAGCGTCTCCTGAAGTGCAGTGGTAGCAACAAGCGCCACAAGTGCCTACCTCCCAACTGAAGCTACCGGTGGCTCCTCTATCGTAGCTCGTGCAGCTGCTCTGGCTACACTACATGCCCCTCCTTGTCCTCTCCCGGACCGTAACCGCGGCCCTAGCCCCGGCCTCTCACGGCTCTATCAGGGGGCACAATATCTGATCGTCGGATCCACCGGTGGATGTCCTCACCATCTATGAGAGAATAGAAAGACATAGATTTAGAAATCTAAAGTCAAGAAATTCGCATGATAAGGGATCAAATAAGTGATGTTTCTTAACAGTTCCATAGCCTCTCGAAGATAAATACAAAAGTTTCTGTACCGATCCGTGAGATTCTACTATTCCTTCTTTTGACACGTAAAACCTATGTACCTAGGACTCTGATACCAACTTGTCACTGACCAAATTTTCCTCTGTAGGATGTCGTGATGGAACCTAGTCTCTAAGAGTAGGTAAGCCTAACATTCAGGCAGAATTTAACTGAGAAAATGATAAAAACTTTCAAATAACTCAACAACTAACATAAAAGAACTCTGCAACTCAACAGAATAAATTCCCAACATCCGGTGATACCAAGTCCCAAGCTCTACAACAGTATACTAAATATCCCCATACAACATTATCTATAAAAAGGGAAAATGAAATAGAACTAGGTAGAGGGTGACTCCGAGGCCCGCAGACGCCGGCAGGTATACCTTGAAGTCTCCATATCTAAACTCTACTCACCGGTGCCTAGGCTGGTAAGGCTACCTGGATCTGCATAAAAGGATGTGCAAAAGTGTAGAATGAGTAGACTACAACGGTACCCAATAAGTGCTAACCTCGGTAGAGTAGTGATGAGGTCAGGTCAACACCCTACTAGAATAAATAAGAAAATTGAACAGGTATATGATAGTGTGATAATGATAAACAACAAAAATGAAACAATGAAGAAAATATACCAAGAATAGATACACTGAATTAAGGCATCACGAAAGTAAACAATGAATAATATGACAAGGAAACAAAGCAACAAACACACAAGTGATATAATTGAATGGTATTAGCAAGCATCACTAGCGAGGTACTGCCTCACAGTCTCATACCACAAAACAAATCATAATCATTCCTTATATTACCGCGGGAGCCTTGCATTTAGTTTTGAAAATCATTTTTTCGAAATAGCTTCTCGTGTTTTAGCCCACCTTATCACACCACGTGGCTTCAAGTAGTTCCTCTACTACCAACAAGCATTTCAAGACCACCTTATCTCACCACATGCATTTCGACCCCAATCCTTAATCCACCACGTGCGTATCAATATCAAAACATATAACTTTCTGGTGGAAAGCACTATATCCACCAGAATCTCGAGGACTCTTGGCCTCCCTGTCATGTCTCCTGGCCTTGCAAACCCTCCAATCTCCATGTGATTTCTACCACCTACTGGTATGGAGTATCAGTCTCCAACTATCGAGCCATGCTGAATCTAATACCATAGTTGAGCCTCTTGATAAATCGACGGACTCAATCTCTAATTGTGTAAACCAAGGTAGGTACATATCTGGACAACTCACTAAACTTCAGAACATACTCTGATACGATCATAGAACCCTGGCACAACTGCTCAAACTCCTCAAGCCATGTATCCCAAAGGCTTCGGGGAACAAAATCTCAATAACATCTCTAAAAATTGAGCCCATGTGAGTGAAGCTGCCTCGGTTGGGCTAGCCTCCTCCCAAGCCCGCCAAGACTAGTATGCTAGTCCCGATAGCTAGAAAGAAGAGAAAGAACCCCCGCTCGTCTTCAAAATACCCATGTTATGGAGAATAGAGTGGCACTTTTCCAGAAAGCCTTATGCGTCCTCTGTAGCTAGGCCACTGAAAGAAGGAGGATGGTATTTTTGCACCACTCGAGCCTGAGCTACTCCTCCTTAGAAGTTGATGCCCTAACCTTGGCCTGAACTAGGACAACCAGCTGCACTTGTATGACCTATGGGACCTGCTCAACATGGAATCACTACTATGGGGTATGGGACGCTGGAGTTTGCGCTCCTACCCTAGCCTGAGATGTTGCCGTTGCAAGTGGAATCAACCCCGCCTGAGCTAGATTACCAAATATGCTCAAGAGCTGGGCGAGCGTCTCTTGAAGTGCAGGGGTAACAACAAGTGCCACAAGTGCCTACCTCCCAACTAGAGCTACCGGTGGCTCATCTGTCGTAGCTCGTGCAGCTGCTTTGGCTATACTACATGCCCCTCCTTGTCCTCTACCGGACCCAGACCTCGGCCCCAGCCCCGGCCTCTCACGGCTCTATCAGGGGGCGCAGGTATCTGATCGTCGGATCCACCGGTGCATGTACTCACCATCTGTGAGAGAATAGAAAGACATAGATTTAGAAATCTAAAGTCAACAAATTCGCATGATAAGGGATCAAATAAGTGAAGTTTCCTAAATGTTCCATAGCCTTTCGAAGATAAGTACAAAAGTTTCTGTACCAATCCATGAGATTCTACTAATCCTGCTTTTGACATGTAAAACCTATGTACCTAGGACTCTGATACCAACTTGTCACTGACCAAATTTTCCTCTGTAGGATGTCGTGATGGAACCTAGTCTCTAAGAGTAGGTAAGCCTAACATTCAGACAGAATTTAAGTGAGAAAATGATAAAAACTTTCAAATAACTAAACAACTAACATAAAAGAACTTTGCAACTCAACAGAACAAAACTCCCAACATCCGGTGATACCAAGTCCCAAGCTTTACAACAGTGTACTAAATATCCCTATACAACATTATCTATAAAAAGGGAAAATGAAATAGAACTAGGTAGAGGGTGACTCTGAGGCCCGCGGACGCCGGCAGGTATACCTTGAAGTCTCCATATCTAAACTCTACTCACCGGTGCCTAGGCTGGTAAGGATACCTGGATCTGCATAAAAGGATGTGCAAAAGGTGTAGAATGAGTAGACTACAACGGTACCCAGTAAGTGCCAAGCCTAACCTCGGTAGAGTAGTGATGAGGTCAGGTCAACACCCTACTATAATAAATAAGAAAATTGAACAGGTATATGATAGTGTGATAATGATAAACAACAAAAATGAAACAATGAAGAAAATATACCAAGAATAGATACACTGAATTAAGGCAATTAAGGCATCACGAAAGTAAACAATGAATAATATGCCAAGGAAACAAAGCAACCAAAACACAAGTGATATAATTGAATGGTATTAGCAAGCATCACTACCGAGGTACTGCCTCACAGTCTCATATCACAAAACAAATCATAATCATTCCTTATATCACCGCGGGAGCCTTGCATTTAGTTTTGAAAATCATTTTTTCGAAATAGCTTCCCGTGTTTTAGCCCACCTTATCACACCACGTGGCTTCAAGTAGTTCCTCTACTACCAACAAGCATATCAAGACCACCTTATCTCATCACATGTATTTCGACCCCAATCCTTAATCCACCACATGCGTATCAATATCACAACATATAACTTTCTGGTGGACACCACTATATCCACCAGAATCTCGAGGACTCTTGGCCTCCCTGTCATGTCTCCTGGCCTTGCAAACCCTCCAATCTCCATGTGATTTCTACCACCTACTGGTATGGAGTATCAGTCTCCAACTATCGAGCCATGCTGAATCTAATACCATAGTTGAGCCTCTTGATAAATCGATGGACTCGATCTCTAATTGTGTAAACCAAGGCAGGTGCATATCTGGACAACTCACTAAACTTCAGAACATACTCTAATACGATCATAGAACCCTGGCACAACTGCTCAAACTGCTCGCGCTATGTATCCCAAAGGCTCCGGGGGACAAAATCTCAATTAAATCTCAAACAATTGAGCCCATATGAGTGAAGCTGCCTCGGTTGGGCTAACCTCCTCCCAAGCCCGCCAAGACTAGTATGCTAGTCCCGATAGCTAGAAAGAAGTGAAAGAACCCCCGCTCGTCTTCACTATACCCATGTTATGGAGAATACAGTGGCACTTTTCCAGAAAGCCTTATGCGTCCTCTGTAGCTAGGCCACTGAAAGAAGGAGGATGGTATTTTTTGTACCACTCGAGCCTGAGCTACTCCTCCTTAGAAGTTGATGCCCTAACCTCGGCCTGAACTGGGACAACCAGATGCACTTGTATAACCTATGGGACCTGCTCAACATGGAATCACTGCTCTAGGGTACGGCCGCTGGAGTTTGAGCTCCTACCCTAGCCTGAGATGTTGCCTTTGCAAGTGGAATCAACCTCGCCCGAGCTAGATTACCACATATGCCCAAGAATTTGGCGAGCGTCTCCTGAAGTGCAGGGGTAGCAACAAGCACCACAAGTGCCTACCTCCCAACTGACGCTACCGGTGGCTCCTCTGTCGTAGCTTGTGCAGCTGCTCTGGCTACACTACATGCCCCTCCTTGTCCTCTCCCGGACCCTAACCGCGGCCACAGCCCCGGCCTCTCGCGGCTCTATCAGGGGGCACAATATCTGATCGTCGGATCCAGCGGTGGATGTCCTCACCATCTATGAGAGAATAGAAAGACATAGATTTAGAAATCTAAAGTCAAGAAATTCGCATGATAAGGGATCAAATAAGTGAAGTTTCCAAACAGTTCCATAGCCTCTCGAAGATAAATACAAAGGTTTCTGTACCGATCCGTGAGATTCTACTATTCCTGCTTTTGACACGTAAAACCTATGTACCTAGGGCTTTGATACCAACTTGTCACTGACCAAATTTTCCTCTGTAGGATGTCGTGATGGAACCTAGTCTCTAAGAGTAGGTAAGCCTAACATTCAGGCAGAATTTAACTGAGAAAATGATAAAAACTTTCAAATAACTCAACAACTAACATAAAAGAACTCTGCAACTCAACAGAATAAAACTCCCAACATCCGGTGATACCAAGTCCCAAGCTCTGCAACAGTATACTAAATATCCCCATTCAACATTATCTATCAAAAGGGAAAATGAAATAGAACTAGGTAGAGGGTGACTCCGAGGCCCGCAGACGCCGGCAGGTATACCTTGAAGTCTCCATATCTAAACTCTACTCACCGGTGCCTAGGATGGTAAGGCTACCTGGATCTGCATAAAAGGATGTGCAAAAGTGTAGAATGAGTAGACTACAACAGTACCCAATAAGTGCTAACCTCGGTAGAGTAGTGATGAGGTCAGGTCAACACCCTACTAGAATAAATAAGAAAATTGAACAGGTATATGATAGTGTGATAATGATAAACAACAAAAATGAAACAATGAAGAAAATATACCAAGAATAGATACACTGAATTAAGGCAATTAAGGCATCACGAAAGTAAACAATGAATAATATGACAAGGAAATAAAGCAACAAACACACAAGTGATATAATTGAATGGTATTAGCAAGCATCACTACCGAGGTACTGCCTCACAGTCTCATATCACAAAACAAATCATAATCATTCCTTATATCACCGCGGGAGCCTTGCATTTAGTTTTGAAAATCATTTTTTCGAAATAGCTTCCCGTGTTTTAGCCCACCTTATCACACCACGTGGCTTCATGTAGTTCCTCTACTACCAACAAGCATATCAAGACCACCTTATCTCACCACATGCATTTCGACCCCAATCCTTAATCCACCACATGCGTATCAATATCACAACATATAACTTTCTGGTGGACACCACTATATCAACCAGAATCTCGAGGACTCTTGGCCTCCCTTTCATGTCTCCTGGCCTTGCAAACCCTCCAATATCCATGTGATTTCTACCACCTGCTGGTATGGAGTATCAGTCTCCAACTATCGAGCCATGCTGAATCTAATACCATAGTTGAGCCTCTTGATAAATCGACGGACTCGATCTCTAATTGTGTAAACCAAGGCAGGTGCATATCTGGACAACTCACTAAACTTCAGAACATACTCTGATACGATCATAGAACCCTGGTATTACTGCTCAAACTGCTCGCGCCATGTATCCCAAAGGCTCCGGTGAACAAAATCTCAATTAAATCTCAAACAATTGAGCCCATGTGAGTGAAGCTGCCTCGGTTGGGCTAGCCTCCTCCCAATCCCACCAAGACTAGTATGCTAGTCCCGATAGCTAGAAAGAAGTGAAAGAACCCCCGCTCATCTTCACTATACCCATGTTATGGAGAATATAGTGGCACTTTTCCAGAAAGCCTTGTGGGTCCTCTGTAGCTAGGCCACTGAAAGAAAGAGGATGGTATTTTTTGTACCACTCGAGCCTGAGCTACTCCTCCTTAGAAGTTGATGCCCTAACCTCGGCCTGAACTGGGACAACCAGATGCACTTGTATAACCTATGGGACCTACTCAACATGGAATCACTGCTCTGGGGAACAGGCCGCTGGAGTTTGAGCTCCTACCCTAGCCTGAGATGTTGCCGTTGCAAGTGGAATCAACCTCGCCCGAGCTAGATTACCAAATATGCCTAAGAATTGGGCGAGCATCTCCTGAAGTGCAGGGGTTGCAATAAGCGCCACAAGTGCCTACCTCCCAACTGAAGCTACCGGTGGCTCCTCTGTCGTAGCTTGTGCAGCTGCTCTGGCTACACTACATGCCCCTCCTTGTCCTCTCCCGGACCCTAACCACGGCCCCAGCCCCGGCCTCTCGCGGCTCTATCAGGGGGCACAATATCTGATCGTCGGATCCAGCGGTGGATGTCCTCACCATCTATGAGAGAATAGAAAGACATAGATTTAGAAATCTGAAGTCAAGAAATTCGCATGATAAGGGATCAAATAAGTGAAGTTTCGAAACAGTTCCATAGCCTCTCGAAGATAAATACAAAGGTTTCTGTACCGATCCGTGAGATTCTACTATTCCTGCTTTTGACACGTAAAACCTATGTACCTAGGGCTTTGATACCAACATGTCACTGACCAAATTTTCCTCTGTAGGATGTTGTGATGGAACCTAGTCTCTAAGAGTAGGTAAGCCTAACATTCAGGCAGAATTTAACTGAGAAAATGATAAAAACTTTCAAATAACTCAACAACTAACATAAAAGAACTCTGCAACTCAACAGAATAAAACTCCCAACATCCGGTGACACCAAGTCCCAAGCTCTACAACAGTATACTAAATATCCCCATACAACATTATCTATCAAAAGGGAAAATGAAATAGAACTAGGTAGAGGGTGACTCCGAGGCCCGCAGACGCCGGCAGGTATACCTTGAAGTCTCCATATCTAAACTCTACTCACCGGTGCCTAGGCTGGTAAGGCTACCTGGATCTGCATAAAAGGATGTGCAAAAGTGTAGAATGAGTAGACTACAACGGTACCATATAAGTGCTAACCTCGGTAGAGTAGTGATGAGGTCAGGTCAACACCCTACTAGAATAAATAACAAAATTGAACAGGTATATGATAGTGTGATAATGATAAACAACAAAAATGAAACAATGAAGAAAATATACCAAGAATAGATACACTGAATTAACGCAATTAAGGCATCACGAAAGTAAACAATGAATAATATGACAAGGAAACAAAGCAACAAACACACAAGTGATATAATTGAATGGTATTAGCAAGCATCACCACCGAGGTACTGCCTCACAGTCTCATATCACAAAACAAATCATAATCATTCCTTATATCACCGCGGGAGCCTTGCATTTAGTTTTGAAAATCATTTTTTCGAAATAGCTTCCCGTGTTTTAGCCCACCTTATCACACCACGTGGCTTCATGTAGTTCCTCTACTACCAACAAGTATATCAAGACCACCTTATCTCACCACATGCATTTCGACCCCAATCCTTAATCCACCACATGCGTATCAATACTACAATATATATCTTTCTGGTGGACACCAATATATCCACCAGAATCTCGAGGACTCTTGGCCTCCCTGTCATGTCTCCTAGCCTTGCAAACCCTCCAATATCCATGTGATTTCTATCACCTGCTGGTATGGAGTATCAGTCTCCAATTATCGAGCCATGCTGAATCTAATACCATAGTTGATCCTCTTGATAAATCGACGGACTCGATCTCTAATTGTGTAAACCAAGGCAGTCGCATATTTGGACAACTCACTAAACTTCAGAACATACTCTGATACGATCATATAACCCTGTCACAACTGCTCAAACTACTCGCGCCATGTATCCCAAAGGCTCCGGGGAACAAAATCTCAATTAAATCTCAAACAATTGAGCCCATGTGAGTGAAGCTGCCTCGGTTGGGCTAGCCTCCTCCCAATCCCTCCAAGACTAGTACGCTAGTCCCGATAGCTAGAAAGCAGTGAAAGAACCCCCGCTCGTCTTCACTATACCCATGTTATGGAGAATACAGTGGCACTTTTCCAGAAAGCCTTGTGCGTCCTCTGTAGCTAGGCCACTGAAAGAAAGAGGATGGTATTTTTTGTACCACTCGAGCCTGAGCTACTCCTCCTTAGAAGTTGATGCCCTAACCTCGGCCTGAACAGGGACAACCAGCAGCACATGTATAACCTATGGGACCTGCTCAACATGGAATCACCGCTCTGGGGTACGGGCCGCTGGAGTTTGCGCTCCTACCCTAGCCTGAGATGTTGCCGTTGCAAGTGGAATCAACCCCGCCTGAGCTAGATTAACAAATATGCTCAAGAACTGGGTGAGCGTCTCTTGAAGTGCAGGGGTAGCAACAAGCGCCGCAAGTTCCTACCTCCCAACTAGAGCTACAGGTGGCTCCTCTGTCGTAGCTAGTGCAGCTGCTCTGGTTACACTACATGCCCCTCCTTGTCCTCTACCGGACCCAGACCTCGGCCCCAGCCCCGGCCTCTCGCGGCTTTATCAGGGGGCGCGGGTATCTGATCGTCGGATCCACCGGTGCATGTACTCACCATCTATGAGAGAATAGAAAGACATAGATTTAGAAATCTAAAGTCGACAAATTTGCATGATAAGGGATCAAATAAGTGAAGTTTCCTAAATGTTCCATAGCCTTTCGAAGATAAGTACAAAAGTTTCTGTACCGATCCATGAGATTCTACTAATCCTGCTTTTTTCATGTAAAACCTATGTACCTAGGGCTTTGATACCAACTTGTCACTAACCAAATTTTCCTCTGTAGGATGTCGTGATGGAACCTAGTCTCTAAGAGTAGGTAAGCCTAACATTCTGGCAGAATTTAACTGAGAAAATGATAAAAACTATCAAATAACTCAACAACTAATATAAAAGAACTCTGCAACTCAACTGAATAAAACTCCCAACGTCCGGTGATACCAAGTCCCAAGCTCTACAACAGTATACTAAATATCCCCATACAACATTATCTATAAAAGGGAAAATGAAACAGAACTAGGTAGAGGGTGACTCCGACGCCCGCAGACGCCGGCAGGTATACCTTGAAGTCTCCATATCTAAACTCTACTCACCGGTGCCTAGGCTGGTAAGGCTACCTGGATCTGCATAAAAGGATGTGTAAAAGTGTAGAATGAGTAGACTACAACGGTACCCAATAAGTCCTAACCTCAGTAGAGTAGTGATGAGGTCAGGTCAACACCCTACTATAATAAATAAGAAAATTGAACAGGTATATGATAGTGTGATAATGATAAACAACAAAAATGAAACAATGAAGAAAATATACCAAGAATAGATACACTGAATTAAGGCAATTAAGGCATCACGAAAGTAAACAATGAATAATATGCCAAGGAAACAAAGCAACCAAAACACAAGTGATATAATTGAATGGTATTAGCAAGCATCACTACCGAGGTACTGCCTCACAGTCTCATATCACAAAACAAATCATAATCATTCCTTATATCACCGCGGGAGCCTTGCATTTAGTTTTGAAAATCATTTTTTCGAAATAGCTTCCCGTGTTTTAGCCCACCTTATCACACCGCGTGGCTTAAAGTAGTTCCGCTGCTACCAACAAGCATATCAAGACCACCTTATCTCACCACATGCATTTCGACCCCAATCCTTAATCCACCACATGCGTATCAATATCACAACATATAACTTTCTGGTGGACACCACTATATCCACCAGAATCTCGAGGACTCTTGGCCTCCCTGTCATGTCTCCTAGCCTTGCAAACCCTCCAATCTCCATGTGATTTCTACCACCTGCTGGTATGGAGTATCAGTCTCCAACTATCGAGCCATGCTGAATCTAATACCATAGTTGAGCCTCTTGATAAATCGACGGACTCGATCTCTAATTGTGTAAACCAAGGTAGGTGCATATCTGGACAACTCACTAAACTTCAGAACATACTCTGATACGATCATAGAACCCTGGCACAACTGCTCAAACTCCTCAAGCCATGTATCCCAAAAGCTCCGGGGAACAAAATCTCAATAACATCTCTAAAAATTGAGCCCATGTGAGTGAAGCTGCCTCGGTTGGGCTAGCCTCCTCCCAATCCCACCAAGACTAGTATGCTAGTCCCAATAGCTAGAAAGAAGTGAAAGAACTACCGCTCGTCTTCACTATACCCATGTTATGGAGAATACAGTGGCACTTTTCCAGAAAGCCTTATGCGTCCTCATTAGCTAGGCCACTGAAAGAAGGAGGATGGTATTTTTTGTACCACTCGAGCCTGAGCTACTCCTCCTTAGAAGTTAATGCCCTAACCTCGGCCTGAACTAGGACAACCAGCTGCACTTGTATAACCTATGGGACCTACTCAACGTGGAATCACTGCTCTGGGGTACGAGCCGCTTGAGTTTGCGCTCCTACCCTAGCCTAAGATGTTGCCATTGCAAGTGGAATCAACCCCGCCTGAGCTAGATTACCAAATATGCTCAAGAACTGGGCGAGCGTCTCTTGAAGTGCAGGGGTAGCAACAAGCGCCGCAAGTTCCTACCTCCCAACTAGAGCTACAGGTGGCTCCTCTGTCGTAGCTAGTGCAGCTGCTCTGGTTACACTACATGCCCCTCCTTGTCCTCTACCGGACCCAGACCTCGGCCCCAGCCCCGGCCTCTCGCGGCTTTATCAGGGGGCGCGGGTATCTGATCGTCGGATCCACCGGTGCATGTACTCACCATCTATGAGAGAATAGAAAGACATAGATTTAGAAATCTAAAGTCGACAAATTTGCATGATAAGGGATCAAATAAGTGAAGTTTCCTAAATGTTCCATAGCCTTTCGAAGATAAGTACAAAAGTTTCTGTACCGATCCATGAGATTCTACTAATCCTGCTTTTTTCATGTAAAACCTATGTACCTAGGACTCTGATACCAAATTTTCCTCTATAGGATGTCGTGATGGAACCTAGTCTCTAAGAGTAGGTAAGCCTAACATTCAGGCAGAATTTAACTGAGAAAATGATAAAAACTTTCAAATAACTCAACAACTAACATAAAAGAACTCTGCAACTCAACAGAATAAAACTCCCAACATCGGGTGATACCAAGTCCTAAGCTCTACAACAGTATACTAAATATCCCCATACAACATTATCTATAAAAAGGGCAAATGAAATAGAACTAGGTAGAGGGTGACTCCGAGGCCCGCAGACACCGGCAGGTATACGTTGAATTCTCCATATCTAAACTCTACTCACCGGTGCCTAGGCTGGTAAGGCTACCTGGATCTGCATAAAAGGATGTGCAAAAGTGTAGAATGAGTAGACTACAACGGTACCCAATAAGTGCTAACCTCGGTAGAGTAGTGATGAGGTCAGGTCAACACCCTACTAGAATAAATAAGAAAATTGAACAGGTATATGATAGTGTGATAATGATAAACAACAAAAATGAAACAATGAAGAAAATATACCAAGAATAGATACACTGAATTAAGACAATTAAGGCATCACGAAAGTAAACAATGAATAATATGCCAAGGAAACAAAGCAACAAAAACACAAGTGATATAATTGAATGGTATTAGCAAGCATCACTACCGAGGTACTGCCTCAAAGTCACATATCACAAAACAAATCATAATCATTCCTTATATCACTGCGGGAGCCTTGCATTTAGTTTTGAAAATCATTTTTTCGAAATAGCTTCCCGTGTTTTAGCCCACCTTATCACACCGCGTGGCTTAAAGTAGTTCCTCTACTACCAACAAGCATATAAAGACCACCTTATCTCACCATATGCATTTCGACCCCAATCCTTAATCCACCACATACGTATCAATATCACAACATTTAACTTTCAGGTGGACACTACTATATCCACCAGAATCTCGAGGACTCTTGGCCTCCCTGTGATGTTTCCTGGCCTTGCAAACCCTCCAATCTCCATGTGATTTCTACCACCTACTGGTATGGAGTATCAGTCTCCAACTATCGAGCCATGCTGAATCTAATACCATAGTTGAGCCTCTTGATAAATCGACGGACTCGATCTCTAATTGTGTAAACCAAGGTAGGTGCATATCTGGACAACTCACTAAACTTCAGAACATACTCTGATACGATCATAGAACCCTGGCACAACTGCTCAAACTCCTCAAGCCATGTATCCCAAAAGCTCCGGGGAACAAAATCTCAATAACATCTCTAAAAATTGAGCCCATGTGAGTGAAGCTGCCTCAAATTGGCTAGCCTTCTCCCAAGCCTGCCAAGACTAGTATGCTAGTCCCGATAGCTAGAAAGAAGTGAAAGAACCCCCGCTCGTCTTCACTATACCCATGTTATGGAGAATACAGTGGCACTTTTCCAGAAAGCCTTATGCGTCCTCAGTAGCTAGGCCACTGAAAGAAGGAGGATGGTATTT
This sequence comes from Nicotiana tabacum, assembly GCF_000715075.1. Classification (NCBI taxonomy): domain Eukaryota; kingdom Viridiplantae; phylum Streptophyta; class Magnoliopsida; order Solanales; family Solanaceae; genus Nicotiana; species Nicotiana tabacum. Next base: position 51,275 of record NW_027438435.1, on the reverse strand, counting down.
TTTGTACCACTCGAGCCTGAGCTACTCCTCCTTAGAAGTTAATGCCCTAAACTCAGCCTGAACTAGGACAACCAGCTGCACTTGTATAACCTATGGGACCTACTCAACATGGAATCACTGCTCTGGGGTACGGGCCACTGGAGTTTGCGCTCCTACCCTAGCCTGAGATGTTGTCGTTGCAAGTGGAATCAACCCCGCCTGAGCTAGATTACCAAATATGCTCAAGAACTGGGCGAGCGTCTCTTGAAGTGCAGGGGTAGCAACAAGCGCCGCAAGTGCCTACCTCCCAACTAGAGCTACAGGTGGCTCCTCTGTCGTAGCTCGTGCAGCTGCTCTGGTTACACTACATGCCCCTCCTTGTCCTCTACCGGACCCAGACCTCGGCCCCTGCCCCGGCCTCTCGCGGCTTTATCAGGGGGCGCAGGTATCTGATCGTCGGATCCACCGGTGCATGTACTCACCATCTATGAGAGAATAGAAAGACATAGATTTAGAAATCTAAAGTCGACAAATTTACATGATAAGGGATCAAATAAGTGAAGTTTCCTAAATGTTCCATAGCCTTTCGAAGATAAGTACAAAAGTTTCTGTACCGATCCATGAGATTCTACTAATCCTGCTTTTTTCATGTAAAACCTATGTACCTAGGACTCTGATACCAAATTTTCCTCTATAGGATGTCGTGATGGAACCTAGTCTCTAAGAGTAGGTAAGCCTAACATTCAGGCAGAATTTAACTGAGAAAATGATAAAAACTTTCAAATAACTCAACAACTAACATAAAAGAACTCTGCAACTCAACAGAATAAAACTCCCAACATCGGGTGATACCAAGTCCTAAGCTCTACAACAGTATACTAAATATCCCCATACAACATTATCTATAAAAAGGGCAAATGAAATAGAACTAGGTAGAGGGTGACTCCGAGGCCCGCAGACACCGGCAGGTATACGTTGAATTCTCCATATCTAAACTCTACTCACCGGTGCCTAGGCTGGTAAGGCTACCTGGATCTGCATAAAAGGATGTGCAAAAGTGTAGAATGAGTAGACTACAACGGTACCCAATAAGTGCTAACCTCGGTAGAGTAGTGATGAGGTCAGGTCAACACCCTACTAGAATAAATAAGAAAATTGAACAGGTATATGATAGTGTGATAATGATAAACAACAAAAATGAAACAATGAAGAAAATATACCAAGAATAGATACACTGAATTAAGACAATTAAGGCATCAAGAAAGTAAACAATGAATAATATGCCAAGGAAACAAAGCAACAAAAACACAAGTGATATAATTGAATGGTATTAGCAAGCATCACTACCGAGGTACTGCCTCAAAGTCACATATCACAAAACAAATCATAATCATTCCTTATATCACCGCGGGAGCCTTGCATTTAGTTTTGAAAATCATTTTTTCGAAATAGCTTCCCGTGTTTTAGCCCACCTTATCACACCGCGTGGCTTAAAGTAGTTCCGCTGCTACCAACAAGCATATCAAGACCACCTTATCTCACCACATGCATTTCGACCCCAATCCTTAATCCACCACATGCGTATCAATATCACAACATATAACTTTCTGGTGGACACCACTATATCCACCAGAATCTCGAGGACTCTTGGCCTCCCTGTCATGTCTCCTAGCCTTGCAAACCCTCCAATCTCCATGTGATTTCTACCACCTGCTGGTATGGAGTATCAGTCTCCAACTATCGAGCCATGCTGAATCTAATACCATAGTTGAGCCTCTTGATAAATCGACGGACTCGATCTCTAATTGTGTAAACCAAGGTAGGTGCATATCTGGACAACTCACTAAACTTCAGAACATACTCTGATACGATCATAGAACCCTGGCACAACTGCTCAAACTCCTCAAGCCATGTATCCCAAAAGCTCCGGGGAACAAAATCTCAATAACATCTCTAAAAATTGAGCCCATGTGAGTGAAGCTGCCTCGGTTGGGCTAGCCTCCTCCCAATCCCACCAAGACTAGTATGCTAGTCCCAATAGCTAGAAAGAAGTGAAAGAACTACCGCTCGTCTTCACTATACCCATGTTATGGAGAATACAGTGGCACTTTTCCAGAAAGCCTTATGCGTCCTCATTAGCTAGGCCACTGAAAGAAGGAGGATGGTATTTTTTGTACCACTCGAGCCTGAGCTACTCCTCCTTAGAAGTTAATGCCCTAACCTCGGCCTGAACTAGGACAACCAGCTGCACTTGTATAACCTATGGGACCTACTCAACGTGGAATCACTGCTCTGGGGTACGAGCCGCTTGAGTTTGCGCTCCTACCCTAGCCTAAGATGTTGCCATTGCAAGTGGAATCAACCCCGCCTGAGCTAGATTACCAAATATGCTCAAGAACTGGGCGAGCGTCTCTTGAAGTGCAGGGGTAGCAACAAGCGCCGCAAGTTCCTACCTCCCAACTAGAGCTACAGGTGGCTCCTCTGTCGTAGCTAGTGCAGCTGCTCTGGTTACACTACATGCCCCTCCTTGTCCTCTACCGGACCCAGACCTCGGCCCCAGCCCCGGCCTCTCGCGGCTTTATCAGGGGGCGCGGGTATCTGATCGTCGGATCCACCGGTGCATGTACTCACCATCTATGAGAGAATAGAAAGACATAGATTTAGAAATCTAAAGTCGACAAATTTGCATGATAAGGGATCAAATAAGTGAAGTTTCCTAAATGTTCCATAGCCTTTCGAAGATAAGTACAAAAGTTTCTGTACCGATCCATGAGATTCTACTAATCCTGCTTTTTTCATGTAAAACCTATGTACCTAGGACTCTGATACCAAATTTTCCTCTATAGGATGTCGTGATGGAACCTAGTCTCTAAGAGTAGGTAAGCCTAACATTCAGGCAGAATTTAACTGAGAAAATGATAAAAACTTTCAAATAACTCAACAACTAACATAAAAGAACTCTGCAACTCAACAGAATAAAACTCCCAACATCGGGTGATACCAAGTCCTAAGCTCTACAACAGTATACTAAATATCCCCATACAACATTATCTATAAAAAGGGAAAATGAAATAGAACTAGGTAGAGGGTGACTCCGAGGCCCGCAGACACCGGCAGGTATACGTTGAATTCTCCATATCTAAACTCTACTCACCGGTGCCTAGGCTGGTAAGGCTACCTGGATCTGCATAAAAGGATGTGCAAAAGTGTAGAATGAGTAGACTACAACGGTACCCAATAAGTGCTAACCTCGGTAGAGTAGTGATGAGGTCAGGTCAACACCCTACTAGAATAAATAAGAAAATTGAACAGGTATATGATAGTGTGATAATGATAAACAACAAAAATGAAACAATGAAGAAAATATACCAAGAATAGATACACTGAATTAAGACAATTAAGGCATCACGAAAGTAAACAATGAATAATATGCCAAGGAAACAAAGCAACAAAAACACAAGTGATATAATTGAATGGTATTAGCAAGCATCACTACCGAGGTACTGCCTCAAAGTCACATATCACAAAACAAATCATAATCATTCCTTATATCACTGCGGGAGCCTTGCATTTAGTTTTGAAAATCATTTTTTCGAAATAGCTTCCCGTGTTTTAGCCCACCTTATCACACCGCGTGGCTTAAAGTAGTTCCTCTACTACCAACAAGCATATAAAGACCACCTTATCTCACCATATGCATTTCGACCCCAATCCTTAATCCACCACATACGTATCAATATCACAACATTTAACTTTCAGGTGGACACTACTATATCCACCAGAATCTCGAGGACTCTTGGCCTCCCTGTGATGTTTCCTGGCCTTGCAAACCCTCCAATCTCCATGTGATTTCTACCACCTACTGGTATGGAGTATCAGTCTCCAACTATCGAGCCATGCTGAATCTAATACCATAGTTGAGCCTCTTGATAAATCGACGGACTCGATCTCTAATTGTGTAAACCAAGGTAGGTGCATATCTGGACAACTCACTAAACTTCAGAACATACTCTGATACGATCATAGAACCCTGGCACAACTGCTCAAACTCCTCAAGCCATGTATCCCAAAAGCTCCGGGGAACAAAATCTCAATAACATCTCTAAAAATTGAGCCCATGTGAGTGAAGCTGCCTCAAATGGGCTAGCCTTCTCCCAAGCCTGCCAAGACTAGTATGCTAGTCCCGATAGCTAGAAAGAAGTGAAAGAACCCCCGCTCGTCTTCACTATACCCATGTTATGGAGAATACAGTGGCACTTTTCCAGAAAGCCTTATGCGTCCTCAGTAGCTAGGCCACTGAAAGAAGGAGGATGGTATTTTTTGTACCACTCGAGCCTGAGCTACTCCTCCTTAGAAGTTAATGCCCTAAACTCAGCCTGAACTAGGACAACCAGCTGCACTTGTATAACCTATGGGACCTACTCAACATGGAATCACTGCTCTGGGGTACGGGCCACTGGAGTTTGCGCTCCTACCCTAGCCTGAGATGTTGTCGTTGCAAGTGGAATCAACCCCGCCTGAGCTAGATTACCAAATATGCTCAAGAACTGGGCGAGCGTCTCTTGAAGTGCAGGGGTAGCAACAAGCGCCGCAAGTGCCTACCTCCCAACTAGAGCTACAGGTGGCTCCTCTGTCGTAGCTCGTGCAGCTGCTCTGGTTACACTACATGCCCCTCCTTGTCCTCTACCGGACCCAGACCTCGGCCCCTGCCCCGGCCTCTCGCGGCTTTATCAGGGGGCGCAGGTATCTGATCGTCGGATCCACCGGTGCATGTACTCACCATCTATGAGAGAATAGAAAGACATAGATTTAGAAATCTAAAGTCGACAAATTTACATGATAAGGGATCAAATAAGTGAAGTTTCCTAAATGTTCCATAGCCTTTCGAAGATAAGTACAAAAGTTTCTGTACCGATCCATGAGATTCTACTAATCCTGCTTTTTTCATGTAAAACCTATGTACCTAGGACTCTGATACCAAATTTTCCTCTATAGGATGTCGTGATGGAACCTAGTCTCTAAGAGTAGGTAAGCCTAACATTCAGGCAGAATTTAACTGAGAAAATGATAAAAACTTTCAAATAACTCAACAACTAACATAAAAGAACTCTGCAACTCAACAGAATAAAACTCCCAACATCGGGTGATACCAAGTCCTAAGCTCTACAACAGTATACTAAATATCCCCATACAACATTATCTATAAAAAGGGCAAATGAAATAGAACTAGGTAGAGGGTGACTCCGAGGCCCGCAGACACCGGCAGGTATATGTTGAATTCTCCATATCTAAACTCTACTCACCGGTGCCTAGGCTGGTAAGGCTACCTGGATCTGCATAAAAGGATGTGCAAAAGTGTAGAATGAGTAGACTACAACGGTACCCAATAAGTGCTAACCTCGGTAGAGTAGTGATGAGGTCAGGTCAACACCCTACTAGAATAAATAAGAAAATTGAACAGGTATATGATAGTGTGATAATGATAAACAACAAAAATGAAACAATGAAGAAAATATACCAAGAATAGATACACTGAATTAAGACAATTAAGGCATCAAGAAAGTAAACAATGAATAATATGCCAAGGAAACAAAGCAACAAAAACACAAGTGATATAATTGAATGGTATTAGCAAGCATCACTACCGAGGTACTGCCTCAAAGTCACATATCACAAAACAAATCATAATCATTCCTTATATCACTGCGGGAGCCTTGCATTTAGTTTTGAAAATCATTTTTTCGAAATAGCTTCCCGTGTTTTAGCCCACCTTATCACACCGCGTGGCTTAAAGTAGTTCCTCTACTACCAACAAGCATATAAAGACCACCTTATCTCACCATATGCATTTCGACCCCAATCCTTAATCCACCACATACGTATCAATATCACAACATTTAACTTTCAGGTGGACACTACTATATCCACCAGAATCTCGAGGACTCTTGGCCTCCCTGTGATGTTTCCTGGCCTTGCAAACCCTCCAATCTCCATGTGATTTCTACCACCTACTGGTATGGAGTATCAGTCTCCAACTATCGAGCCATGCTGAATCTAATACCATAGTTGAGCCTCTTGATAAATCGACGGACTCGATCTCTAATTGTGTAAACCAAGGTAGGTGCATATCTGGACAACTCACTAAACTTCAGAACATACTCTGATACGATCATAGAACCCTGGCACAACTGCTCAAACTCCTCAAGCCATGTATCCCAAAAGCTCCGGGGAACAAAATCTCAATAACATCTCTAAAAATTGAGCCCATGTGAGTGAAGCTGCCTCAAATGGGCTAGCCTTCTCCCAAGCCTGCCAAGACTAGTATGCTAGTCCCGATAGCTAGAAAGAAGTGAAAGAACCCCCGCTCGTCTTCACTATACCCATGTTATGGAGAATACAGTGGCACTTTTCCAGAAAGCCTTATGCGTCCTCAGTAGCTAGGCCACTGAAAGAAGGAGGATGGTATTTTTTGTACCACTCGAGCCTGAGCTACTCCTCCTTAGAAGTTAATGCCCTAAACTCAGCCTGAACTAGGACAACCAGCTGCACTTGTATAACCTATGGGACCTACTCAACATGGAATCACTACTCTGGGGTACGGGCCGCTGGAGTTTGCGCTCCTACCCTAGCCTGAGATGTTGTCGTTGCAAGTGGAATCAACCCCGCCTGAGCTAGATTACCAAATATGCTCAAGAACTGGGCGAGCGTCTCTTGAAGTGCAGGGGTAGCAACAAGCGCCGCAAGTGCCTACCTCCCAACTAGAGCTACAGGTGGCTCCTCTGTCGTAGCTCGTGCAGCTGCTCTGGTTACACTACATGCCCCTCCTTGTCCTCTACCGGACCCAGACCTCGGCCCCTGCCCCGGCCTCTCGCGGCTTTATCAGGGGGCGCAGGTATCTGATCGTCGGATCCACCGGTGCATGTACTCACCATCTATGAGAGAATAGAAAGACATAGATTTAGAAATCTAAAGTCGACAAATTTGCATGATAAGGGATCAAATAAGTGAAGTTTCCTAAATGTTCCATAGCCTTTCGAAGATAAGTACAAAAGTTTCTGTACCGATCCATGAGATTCTACTAATCCTGCTTTTTTCATGTAAAACCTATGTACCTAGGACTCTGATACCAAATTTTCCTCTATAGGATGTCGTGATGGAACCTAGTCTCTAAGAGTAGGTAAGCCTAACATTCAGGCAGAATTTAACTGAGAAAATGATAAAAACTTTCAAATAACTCAACAACTAACATAAAAGAACTCTGCAACTCAACAGAATAAAACTCCCAACATCCGGTGATACCAAGTCCCAAGCTCTACAAAAGTATACTAAATATCCCCATACAACATTATCTATAAAAAGGGCAAATGAAATAGAACTAGGTAGAGGGTGACTCCGAGGCCCGCAGACACCGGCAGGTATACGTTGAATTCTCCATATCTAAACTCTACTCACCGGTGCCTAGGCTGGTAAGGCTACCTGGATCTGCATAAAAGGATGTGCAAAAGTGTAGAATGAGTAGACTACAACGGTACCCAATAAGTGCTAACCTCGGTAGAGTAGTGATGAGGTCAGGTCAACACCCTACTAGAATAAATAAGAAAATTGAACAGGTATATGATAGTGTGATAATGATAAACAACAAAAATGAAACAATGAAGAAAATATACCAAGAATAGATACACTGAATTAAGACAATTAAGGCATCACGAAAGTAAACAATGAATAATATGCCAAGGAAACAAAGCAACAAAAACACAAGTGATATAATTGAATGGTATTAGCAAGCATCACTACCGAGGTACTGCCTCAAAGTCTCATATCACAAAACAAATCATAATCATTCCTTATATCACTACGGGAGCCTTGCATTTAGTTTTGAAAATCATTTTTTCAAAATAGCTACCCGTGTTTTAGCCCACCTTATCACACCGCGTGGCTTAAAGTAGTTCCTCTACTACCAACAAGCATATCAAGACCACCTTATCTCACCATATGCATTTCGACCCCAATCCTTAATCCACCACATGCGTATCAATATAACAACATATAACCTTTTGGTGGACACCACTATATCCACCAGAATCTCGAGGACTCTTGGCCTCCCTGTGATGTCTCCTGGCCTTGCAAACCCTCCAATCTACATGTGATTTCTACCACCTACTGGTATGGAGTATCAGTCTCCAACTATCGAGCCATGCTGAATCTAATACCATAGTTGAGCCTCTTGATAAATCGACGGACTCGATCTCTAATTGTGTAAACCAAGGTAGGTGCATATCTGGACAACTCACTAAACTTCAGAACATACTCTGATACGATCATAGAACCCTGGCACAACTGCTCAAACTCCTCAAGCCATGTATCCCAAAAGCTCCGGGGAACAAAATCTCAATAACATCTCTAAAAATTGAGCCCATGTGAGTGAAGCTGCCTCAGTTGGGCTAGCCTCCTCCCAAGCCTGCCAAGACTAGTATGCTAGTCCCGATAGCTAGAAAGAAGTGAAAGAACCCCCGCTCGTCTTCACTATACCCATGTTATGGAGAATACAGTGGCACTTTTCCAGAAAGCCTTATGCGTCCTCGGTAGCTAGGCCACTGAAAGAAGGAGGATGGTATTTTTTGTACCACTCGAGCCTGAGCTACTCCTCCTTAGAAGTTAATGCCCTAACCTCGGCCTGAACTAGGACAACCAGCTGCACTTGTATAACCTATGGGACCTACTCAACATGGAATCAATGCTCTGGGGTACGGGCCGCTGGAGTTTGCGCTCCTACCCTAGCCTGAGATGTTGTCGTTGCAAGTGGAATCAACCCCGCCTGAGCTAGATTACCAAATATGCTCAAGAACTGGGCGAGCGTCTCTTGAAGTGCAGGGGTAGCAACAAGCGCCGCAAGTGCCTACCTCCCAACTAGAGCTACAGGTGGCTCCTCTGTCGTAGCTCGTGCAGCTGCTCTGGTTACACTACATGCCCCTCCTTGTCCTCTACCGGACCCAGACCTCGGCCCCAGCCCCGGCCTCTCGCGGCTTTATCAGGGGGCGCAGGTATCTGATCGTCGGATCCACCGGTGCATGTACTCACCATCTATGAGAGAATAGAAAGACATAGATTTAGAAATCTAAAGTCAACAAATTCGTATGATAAGGGATCAAATAAGTGAAGTTTCCTAAATGTTCCATAGCCTTTCGAAGATAAGTACAAAAGTTTCTGTACCGATCCATGAGATTCTACTAATCCTGCTTTTTTCATGTAAAACCTATGTACCCTGGACTCTGATACCAAATTTTCCTCTATAGGATGTCGTGATGGAACCTAGTCTCTAAGAGTAGGTAAGCCTAACATTCAGGCAGAATTTAACTGAGAAAATGATAAAAACTTTCAAATAACTCAACAACTAACATAAAAGAACTCTGCAACTCAACAGAATAAAACTCCCAACATCCGGTGATACCAAGTCCCAAGCTCTACAAAAGTATACTAAATATCCCCATACAACATTATCTATAAAAAGGGAAAATGAAATAGAACTAGGTAAAGGATGCCACGACCCAACTGGAGGGTCATGACTAGCACCCGGGCCATACTTGCCGAGCACCAACGTACATTTTATCTAACCTTCCTTATTATCTTTAAGGGCCGACAAGATCAATATAAATGGTAGACATGGATCATGAACATCCAACAATGAAAGATAATGTCATGAACATACATAACATGGGACGACAAGACTGTCAAGAAACTATATATAAGGTACGAGCTACCATGAGTCGACACCTGTCTATGAGCCTCTAAAAGAACATAAGTGCTACAACATTGCCGGAACAGGGCCCCGACATACCCATAAGGTCTATAACAAAAATGCATACCAAGACCACGGCAAGTCCGGAGAAGGGATCTCGCCAATAACCGCTGAACTAGACAGCCTACTGTGGTGGGGGAGCTACGTCTACCTGTCTATCAGGACCTGCAGCACGACATGCAGCGTCCACAAATAAAAAGGACGTCAGTACGAATAAAGTACTGAGTATGTGAGGCAAGAAAGCATAAGTAAGAACAGTAATGTAAACAGTGGATAGAGAATATACAACCTGTGACATCTGGGTACCTCTGAGGGCTACTGACATGAAATACATGATACATACATATATATATACATAAACGTTTAAAACATATGCCTTTGTGGGCATCATCATCATCATATCGTACCCGGCCATAATAGGCTCGGTAAAACGTACCCGGCCATCATAGGGCTCGGTAGAATCGTACCCGGCCACGTGGAGCTCGGTAAAACCCAACTGATCAGTGGTTGCACAATAGGTGCCATACCCGGCCAACTATAGCGCGGCTCGGTAGAGTAAAATAGATACATATATATGATGCATGCTGGACTCATTGGAATCACATTTTGAACCTTTCGAAGTGACGTAAGGTCGGTATCCTTCGTACACGTTATTAGGATTAACTCTTCATCAAGAAACTTATAAGAATCAGGAACTACCAACAACATTGATAATATAAGAATAAGAGAAGTAACATCAATACCAATCGTTTCATAAGAAGGGCAGCAATGTAAGTACTGCTAGCTTCTAAGAGTAGAGTATCTTTGGGAGCTCGTTCATTATATTATGTACAATCGGAGTCGTGCAAAAGAATGAAGGGGATAGCCTCACATACCTTGTATATACTTCCCAACCTCAAGCTATGTAAATATCACGACTCCTTAGTCTACAATAAGACAAATGACACTATCATTATCGTTTAAGCGTCGTAACTATTATGTATCGACCACAACCTATTTTACGATGAAACGGACAGCACCTCCCCTATTTATATGACTTCCCACAAGTCAATACAATCACCAAACAGCCCAAACAACATCATTAATAATCATATTGAGCCTCCAAAACAGTCCACCAACCAACAACATTACTACCAAGCTTTTCGATATATATTTCACAAGTTCTAGCTTCAACGACTTAGCTGCAACTTGGATAATCTTAAATATATATAGAGTAAGAGGTTCCTCACCTTTAAACAGAAAGAACAACTCCAATTTGACCTTAAATTTCCACGAAATATCCCTTCAATTCTGCCACAAGAACAAGGAAGCGAAACTAGCAATTAATTCGGATTTTTCGGCACTAGAATTACTTTAGATGACTTGAAATCACCTAGGGTTGATATTAAAAACTTGAAGGTGTATTTACAGGACATAAAACACTTAAAACAACCTCCCACACGAGCTGGAACAACACAAAAATCAGCAACAACAAGAAGAACAAGAAACTTACTAGCGCCACGGGATTCCCGACATTTGATTTGTGTTGTTTGCCCTTTGTTTGGGTCTTGGATCATGAGAGAACCTTGAGAGAATGTTTTCAGGGTTATAAGGTCTGAATATACTGAAAAATAATGACTTAAAACGGGGTTGAGTTATCTTATATATGTCCAAATGTCTTAAACCGCCTTTGTGGGCCCCATAGAGAGCAGCTTGGCGCACTCTCGCGAAAACGCGAATATCTCTCTATTCCGAGATCGTATCAACAAACGGTTTAATGCGTTAGAAACTAGACTCATAGATCTTCAATTTTATAGGTAGATCACCCCATAATTCCAAGCAAATTGGGAGTAAAATGCAGTAACATTTGACCTAAAGTTTAAGTAAAATTATAAACCTAAGTTGCGACAACTTTTATCGACTTTTGTTTCATAACTTGCTTGACTTCAAGACTTATGATGCGGATATTATATGATTCAAATACATTAAAACAAGACCTCTTGGGACAGTTAATCACCTCTAGTGTTACCCGAAAATACGGGTTACAACATCCTTGATTCGTTTAACTTCTAATATTTGTTAACCACTCTTATACACCCTTGTATCGTTTAAGACCAATAGGATTAACTTCTTATCATCTCAAAGATAATCTCTTCTTGGATTTACATCGACTAACTTACGACGTGATCTATGGTATGCGAATTTGGGTTGTAACACCCTCTCCCCCTTAGGAACATTCGTCCTCGAATGTAAGGGTTTATGGGGTGTCTAACTCATCGTGGATTCCGACGGAGATTTCCGGCTGAGTTTCCCCCATAAAATGGACACTAGCCAAACTTGCAAGCAGTTAAACCCAACCTATGGCCTTGCAAGACTATACAAAGCATTATGGATATGTACATTATCTGCATATCACCATTTTGTATTAAAAAAAGAGTATTCACAAGCTATTGCTTACCTCATAGAGCCGTTTCACCTTATAATGCGTCCTTCTTTCCCCCGACATCCTCGTTATCTTCACTCCGGAATAGGTAAGGGTATTTAGACTTCATCTCCTCTTCTGCTTCCCATGTCATTTCTTTTATATTCTTGTTCCTCCATAATACTTTCACGGAAGCTACATCCTTTGTTCTCAGCTTGCGGACTTGTCGATCTAATATAGCCACTGACACTTCATCATATGATAGATCCTTTGTAACTTGTACATCTTTGATAGGGATGACCCGAGAAGGGTCTCCAATACATTTCCTCAACATAGATACATGGAATACCGGGTGGACAAATTCCAATTCAGATGGCAATTCTAACTCGTAAGCAACCTGTCCAATTCGTCGAAGAATTTTGTACGGCCCAATATACCGCGGACTCAACTTACCCTTCTTGCCAAAACGCATAACACCCTTCATCGGCGAGATCTTCAGGAAAACCCAATCACCAACCTTAAATTCCAGATCACGACGTCGGACGTCGGAATAAGACTTTTGCCTGCTTTGTGCCGTCCTCAGTCGCTCTTGTATCACTTTCACCTTCTCAATGGCTTGGTGAATCAAATCTGGCCCATATAATTCTGTCTCACCGACTTCGAACCATCCAACTGGTGATCTACATCTCCTCCCGTACAGTGCCTCATACGGGGCCATTTTAATACTGGAATGATAGCTATTATTGTAGGCAAATTCTATAAGTGCCAGATGGTCATCCCAATTCCCCTTGAAATCTAGAACACATGCTCGTAGCATATCTTCAAGCATCTGGATGGTACGTTCAGCCTGTCCGTCAGTCTGCGGATGGAATGCAGTGCTGAGATTTACTTGTGTGCCTAAACCCTTCTGAAAAGACCTCCAAAAGTTAGCCGTAAATTGAGCTCCTCGGTCTGATATAATAGATACCGGCACACCATGAAGCCTAACAATCTCCTTGATATACAACTTCGCATAATCTTCAGCCGTGTAAGTTGTCTTAACTGGCAGAAAATGGGCAGATTTTGTAAGTCGATCAACTATCACCCAGATGGAGTCAAACTTATGATAAGAGCGAGGTAATCCAATAATGAAGTCCATATTAATCACCTCCCATTTCCAGGTCGGAATCTCTATATTCTGAATCAATCCACTAGGTTTCTGATGCTCGATCTTTACTTGTTGACAATTAGGACACTGGGCTACAAATTCTACAATAGACTTCTTCATGTTATCCCACCAATACTGCTCCTTAACATCATGATACATCTTTGTCGAGCCAGGATGGATAGAATATCGGGACTGGTGAATCTCAATCATAATCTTCTCTCGCAACCCTGCCACACTAGGTACACATAATCGGCCCTGGTATCTCAGTGTCCCATCTCCTCCGATCTTGAAAGCTGTAATCTTACACTGCTGAATTCCCTCTCTCAATCTTACTAAGGTAGGATCTTCATATTGCCGTGCTTTTACCTCGGCTACCAAAGATGATTCTGCTGTATTCTGTACAGTAACACCTCTGTCATCAGAGTCCAACAATCTGATTCTCATATTGGCCAGCTGGTGAAGCTCTTTGGTCAACCCTTGTCTACCTGCCTCAATATGTATTAAGCTTCCCATTGACTTACGGCTGAGAGCGTCTGCCATAACATTGGCTTTACCGGGATGGTACAATATCTTGACGTCGTAGTTTTTCAGTAATTCAAGCCACCTACACTGCCTCAAATTCAACTCCTTCTGCTTGAAGATGTATTGTAAACTCTTGTGATCTGTGTAGATGTCAACATGGACGCCGTATAAGTAGTGTCATCATATCTTCAAAGCATATATTACTGCAGACAATTCCAAATCATGAGTCGGGTAATTCTTTTCATGCTTCTTTAATTGTCTTGATGCATAAGCATTCACCTTCCCACGTTGCATCAATACGCACCCCAAACCTATAACTGAGGCATCACAATATACCACATAACCTTCTGTTCCTTCTGGGAGAGTGAGCACTGGCGCGGATGTCAATCGATTCTTTAGCTCCTGAAAACTATGTTCACAAGCATCAGACCACTGGAACTTGGTAGTTTTCTATGTTAACTTAGTCAATGGTGCTGATATAGAGGAAAACCCTTCTACAAACCGCCTATAATATCCTGTTAGCCCCAGGAAGCTGCGAACTTCTGACGGTGTTGTAGGTCTCGGCCAATTCTTCACTGCATCGATCTTCTGAGTGTTGACACTAATACCCTCATCAGATATCACATGGCCAAGGAATGCTACTGAGTTCAGCAAGAATTCACATTTAGAGAGCTTAGCATATAACTTATGATCCTGAAGGGTCTGGGCATAAGCCTGAATACGGGAAATATCCATGCCCTCTACCAAGGAGGCTGTTGTACACTCATTTATCAGATGTGGTCACCCTATCACTCATCTCGGCCACCATATGGGGAGTATACCTTGATAAAGAATCAAACTATATACTATACTCTCATGCACTCATATTACCCTGTCGAAGGTTCAAGAACTTATCAGCTCTAGCTCATCGTATCTCAGCTGGTAAGTAGTGATGAAGAAAGGCCTCAGAAAATTCCTTCCACACGGCTGGAGGAGCGTTCGGACCCCTAGATCTCTCCCAACTATCATACCATAAAATCGCTAAATCCCATAACCGATAAGAAGCCAACTCTACTGCCTCTGTATCACTAGCATGCATAACACGCAATGTACAATGAACCTGATCAATAAATGTTTGCGGGTCCTCCTTGGGGTCTGATCCGGTAAACACTGGAGGGTCTAGATTAATAAAATCACGAACTCTCGCACTAACCGATTTATCAGCATCACTGGTATTCTGCCTCTGAGCCTGAGCAGCTACCAAGCTAGTCAACAACTGCACCGCACTGCATATATCGTGGTCTGTAGTGCGAGACGGAGGGACTGGATGTACTGGGTGCCTCCTAATATCCTCTGGAGGAGACAGAGAGGTATGAGACGACATCTCACTCTGAGGCTCACTTTGGCCTGCTATAGCTGGAGGCACCTAAATGTTACCCTCTCCCACAGCTGTATCAAGCCGTTTAATAATCGCTTGCTTCCTAGTCGAAGGCATCGCTAAAAGAAAACAAGGTGAATATTAGATATGAACACATACGACTCAACTCTACGCACGATCTAGATTCAGGAAGAAGGTAACAACCCTAGATGTCACGTAGCCTCCTGATTATAAATGTGGCGCGCTACACATCCATAATCAAAACTCTACTAGACACGGCTCATAGACAACCCCTAGGACAGACTTGCTCTGATACCAAGTTTGCCACGACCCAACTGGAGGGTCATGACTAGCACCCGGGCCATACTTGCCGAGCACCAACGTACATTTTATCTAACCTTCCTTATTATCTTTAAGGGCCGACAAGATCAATATAAATGGTAGACATGGATCATGAACATCCAACAATGAAAGATAATGTCATGAACATACATAACATGGGACGACAAGACTGTCAAGAAACTATATATAAGGTACGAGCTACCATGAGTCGACACCTGTCTATGAGCCTCTAAAAGAACATAAGTGCTACAACATTGCTCGGAACAGGGCCCCGACATACCCATAAGGTCTATAACAAAAATGCATACCAAGACCACGGCAAGTCCGGAGAAGGGATCTCGCCAATAACCGCTGAACTAGACAGCCTACTGTGGTGGGGGAGCTACGTCTACCTATCTATCAGCACCTGCAGCATGACATGCAGCGTCCACAAATAAAAAGGACGTCAGTACGAATAAAGTACTGAGTATGTGAGGCAAGAAAGCATAAGTAAGAACAGTAATGTAAACATGGATAGAGAATATACAACCTGTGACATCTGGGTACCTCTGAGGGCTACTGACATGAAATACATGATACATACATATATATATACATAAACGTTTAAAACATATGCCTTTGTGGGCATCATCATCATCATATCGTACCCGGCCATAATAGGCTCGGTAAAACGTACCCGGCCATCATAGGGCTCGGTAGAATCGTACCCGGCCACGTGGAGCTCGGTAAAACCCAACTGATCAGTGGTTGCACAATAGGTGCCATACCCGGCCAACTATAGCGCGGCTCGGTAGAGTAAAATAGATACATATATATGATGCATGCTGGACTCATTGGAATCACATTTTGAACCTTTCGAAGTGACGTAAGGTCGGTATCCTTCGTACACGTTATTAGGATTAACTCTTCATCAAGAAACTTATAAGAATCAGGAACTACCAACAACATTGATAATATAAGAATAAGAGAAGTAACATCAATACCAATCGTTTCATAAGAAGGGCAGCAATGTAAGTACTGCTAGCTTCTAAGAGTAGAGTATCTTTGGGAGCTCGTTCATTATATTATGTACAATCGGAGTCGTGCAAAAGAATGAAGGGGATAGCCTCACATACCTTGTATATACTTCCCAACCTCAAGCTATGTAAATATCACGACTCCTTAGTCTACAATAAGACAAATGACACTATCATTATCGTTTAAGCGTCGTAACTATTATGTATCGACCACAACCTATTTTACGATGAAACGGACAGCACCTCCCCTATTTATATGACTTCCCACAAGTCAATACAATCACCAAACAGCCCAAACAACATCATTAATAATCATATTGAGCCTCCAAAACAGTCCACCAACCAACAACATTACTACCAAGCTTTTCGATATATATTTCACAAGTTCTAGCTTCAACGACTTAGCTGCAACTTGGATAATCTTAAATATATATAGAGTAAGAGGTTCCTCACCTTTAAACAGAAAGAACAACTCCAATTTGACCTTAAATTTCCACGAAATATCCCTTCAATTCTGCCACAAGAACAAGGAAGCGAAACTAGCAATTAATTCGGATTTTTCGGCACTAGAATTACTTTAGAAGACTTGAAATCACCTAGGGTTGATATTAAAAACTTGAAGGTGTATTTACAGGACATAAAACACTTAAAACAACCTCCCACACGAGCTGGAACAACACAAAAATCAGCAACAACAAGAAGAACAAGAAACTTACTAGCGCCACGGGATTCCCGACATTTGATTTGTGTTGTTTGCCCTTTGTTTGGGTCTTGGATCATGAGAGAACCTTGAGAGAATGTTTTTAGGGTTATAAGGTCTGAATATACTGAAAAATAATGACTTAAAACGGGGTTGAGTTATCTTATATATGTCCAAATGTCTTAAACCGCCTTTGTGGGCCCCATAGAGAGCAGCTTGGCGCACTCTCGCGAAAACGCGAATATCTCTCTATTCCGAGATCGTATCAACAAACGGTTTAATGCGTTAGAAACTAGACTCATAGATCTTCAATTTTATAGGTAGATCACCCCATAATTCCAAGCAAATTGGAAGAAAAATGCAGTAACATTTGACCTAAAGTTTAAGTAAAATTATAAACCTAAGTTGCGACAACTTTTATCGACTTTTGTTTCATAACTTGCTTGACTTCAAGACTTATGATGCGGATATTATATGATTAAAATACATTAAAACAAGACCTCTTGGGACAGTTAATCACCTCTAGTGTTGCCCGAAAATATGGGTTACAACATCCTTGATTCGTTTAACTTCTAATATTTGTTAACCACTCTTATACACCCTTGTATCGTTTAAGACCAATAGGATTAACTTCTTATCATCTCAAAGATAATCTCTTTTTGGATTTACATCGACTAACTTACGACGTGATCTATGGTATGCGAATTTGGGTTGTAACAAAGGATGACTCCGAGGCCCGCAGACGCCGGCAGGTATACCTTGAAGTCTCCATATCTAAACTCTACTCACTGGTGCCTAGGCTGGTAAGGCTACCTGGATCTGCATAAAAGGATGTGCAAAAGTGTAGAATGAGTATACTACAACGGTACCCAATAAGTGCTAACCTCGGTAGAGTAGTGATGAGGTCAGGTCAACACCCTACTAGAATAAATAAGAAAATTGAACAGGTATATGATAGTGTGATAATGATAAACAACAAAAATGATACAATGAAGAAAATATACCAAGAATAGATACACTGAATTAAGGCAATTAAGGCATCAAGAAAGTAAACAATGAATAATATGCCAAGGAAACAAAGCAACCAAAACACAAGTGATATAATTGAATGGTATTAGCAAGCATCACTACCGAGGTACTGCCTCAAAGTCTCATATCACAAAACAAATCATAATCATTCCTTATATCACCGCGGGAGCCTTGCATTTAGTTTTGAAAATCATTTTTTCGAAATAGCTACCCGTGTTTTAGCCCACCTTATCACACCGCGTGGCTTAAAGTAGTTCCTCTACTACCAACAAGCATATCAAGACCACCTTATCTCACCATATGCATTTCGACCCCAATCCTTAATCCACCACATGCGTATCAATATAACAACATATAACCTTTTGGTGGACACCACTATATCCACCAGAATCTCGAGGACTCTTGGCCTCCCTGTGATGTCTCCTGGCCTTGCAAACCCTCCAATCTACATGTGATTTCTACCACCTACTGGTATGGAGTATCAGTCTCCAACTATCGAGCCATGCTGAATCTAATACCATAGTTGAGCCTCTTGATAAACCGACGGACTCGATCTCTAATTGTGTAAACCAAGGTAGGTGCATATTTGGACAACTCACTAAACTTCAGAACATACTCTGATACTATCATAGAACCCTGGCACAACTGCTAAAACTCCTCAAGCCATGTATCCCAAAGGCTTAGGGGAACAAAATCTCAATAACATCTCTAAAAATTGAGCCCATGTGAAAGAAGCTGCCTCGGTTG
This sequence comes from Nicotiana tabacum, assembly GCF_000715075.1. NCBI lineage: Eukaryota > Viridiplantae > Streptophyta > Magnoliopsida > Solanales > Solanaceae > Nicotiana > Nicotiana tabacum. The sequence goes on along the minus strand of NW_027438435.1, from coordinate 32,239 downwards.
GGCTAGCCTCCTCCCAAGCCCGCCAGGACAAGTATGCTAGTCCCGATAGCTAGAAAGAAGTGAAAGAACCCCCGCTCGTCTTCACTATACCCATGTTATGGAGAACACAGTGGCACTTTTCCAGAAAGCCTTATGCGTCCTCGGTAGTTAGGCCACCGAAAGAAGGAGGATGATATTTTTTGTACCACTCGAGCCTGAGCTACTCCTCCTTAGAAGTTAATGCCCTAACCTCGGCCTGAACTAGGACAACCAGCTGCACTTGTATAACCTATGGGACCTGCTCAACATGGAATCACTGCTCTGGGTACGGGCCTCTGGAGTTTGCGCTCCTACCCTAGCCTGAGATGTTGTCGTTGCAAGTGGAATCAACCCCGCCTGAGCTAGATTACCAAATATGCTCAAGAACTGGGCGAGCGTCTCTTGAAGTGCAGGGGTAGCAACAAGCGCCGCAAGTGCCTACCTCCCAACTAGAGCTACCAGTGGCTCCTCTGTCGTAGCTCGTGCAGCTGCTTTGGCTATACAACATGCCCCTCCTTGTCCTCTACCGGACCCAGACCTCGGCCCCAGCCCCGGCCTCTCACGGCTCTATCAGGGGGCGCAGGTATCTGATCGTCGGATCCACCAGTGCATGTACTCACCATCTGTGAGAGAATAGAAAGACATAGATTTAGAAATCTAAAGTCAAAAAATTCGCATGATAAGGGATCAAATAAGTGAAGTTTCCTAAATGTTCCATAGCCTTTCGAAAATAAGTACAAAAGTTTCTGTACCGATCCATGAGATTCTACTAATCCTGCTTTTGACATGTAAAACCTATGTACCTAGGACTCTGATACCAACTTGTCACTGACCAAATTTTCCTCTGTAGGATGTCGTGATGGAACCTAGTCTCTAAGAGTAGGTAAGCCTAACATTCAGGCAGAATTTAAGTGAGAAAATGATAAAAACTTTCAAATAACTCAACAACTAACATAAAAGAACTCTGCAACTCAACAGAACAAAACTCCCAACATCCGGTGATACCAAGTCCCAAGCTTTACAACAGTGTACTAAATATCCCTATACAACATTATCTATAAAAAGGAAAAATGAAATAGAACTAGGTAGAGGGTGACTCTGAGGCCCGCGGACGCCGGCAGGTATACCTTGAAGTCTCCATATCTAAACTCTGCTCACCGGTGCCTAGGCTGGTAAGGATACCTGGATCTGCATAAAAGGATGTGCAAAAGTGTAGAATGAGTAGACCACAACGGTACCCAGTAAGTGCCAAGCCTAACCTCGGTAGAGTAGTGATGAGGTCAGGTCAACACCTTACTATAATAAATAAGAAAATTAAACAGGTATATGATAGTGTGATAATGATAAACAACAAAAATGAAACAATGAAGAAAATATACAAAGAATAGATACACTGAATTAAGGCAATTAAGGCATCACGAAAGTAAACAATGAATAATATGCCAAGGAAACAAAGCAACCAAAACACAAGTGATATAATTGAATGGTATTAGCAAGCATCACTACCGAGGTACTGCCTCACAGTCTCATATCACAAAACAAATCATAATCATTCCTTATATCACCGCGGGAGCCTTGCATTTAGTTTTGAAAATCATTTTTTCGAAATAGCTTCCCGTGTTTTAGCCCACCTTATCACACCACGTGGCTTCAAGTATTTCCTCTACTACCAACAAGCATATCAAGACCACCTTATCTCACCACATGCATTTCGACCCCAATCCTTAATCCACCACATGCGTATCAATATCACAACATATAACTTTCTGGTGGACACCACTATATCCACCAGAATCTCGAGTACTCTTAGCCTCCCTGTCATGTCTCCTGGCCTTGCAAACCCTCTAATCTCCATGTGATTTCTACCACCTGTTATTATGGAGTATCAGTCTCCAACTATCGAGCCATGCTGAATCTAATACCATAGTTGAGCCTCCTGATAAATCGACGGACTCGATCTCTAATTATGTAAACCAAGGTAGGTGCATATCTGGACAACTCACTAAACTTCAGAACATACTCTGATACGATCATAGAACCCTGGCACAACTGCTCAAACTCCTCAAGCCATGTATCCCAAAGGCTTCGGGGAACAAAAATATCAATAACATCTCTAAAAATTGAGCCCATGTGAGAGAAGCTGCCTTGGTTGGGCTAGCCTCCTCCCATGCCCGCCAAGACTAGTATGCTAGTCCCGATAGCTAGAAAGAAGTGAAGGACCCCCCGCTCGTCTTCACAATACCCATGATATGGAGAATACAGTGGCACTTTTCCAGAAAGCCTTATGCGTCCTCGGTAGCTAGGCCACTGAAAGAAGGAGGATGGTATTTTTGTACCACTCGAGCCTGAGCTACTCCTCCTTAGAAGTTAATGCCCTAACCTCGGCCTGAACTAGGACAACCAGCTGCACTTGTATAACTTATGGGACCTGCTCAACATGGAATCACTGCTCTGGGGTACGGGCTGCTAGAGTTTGCGCTCCTACCGTAGCCTGAGATGTTGCCGTTGCAAGTGGAATCAACCCCGCCTGAGCTAGATTACCAAATATGCTCAAGAACTGGGCGAGCGTCTCTTGAAGTGCAGGGGTAGCAACAAGCGCCGCAAGTGCCTACCTCCCAACTAGAGCTACCGGTGGCTCCTCTGTCGTAGCTCGTGCAGCTGCTTTGGCTATACTACATGCCCCTCCTTGTCCTCTACCGGACCCAGACCTCGCCCCCAGCCCCGACCTCTCACGGCTCTATCTGTGGTGCAGGTATCTGATCGTCGGATCCACCGGTGCATGTACTCACCATCTGTGAGAGAATAGAAAGACATAGATTTAGAAATCTAAAGTCAACAAATTCGCATGATAAGGGATCAAATAAGTGAAGTTTCCTAAATGTTCCATAGCCTTTCGAAGAAAAGTACAAAAGTTTCTATACCGATCCATGAGATTCTACTAATCCTGCTTTTGACATGTAAAACCTATGTACCTAGGGCTTTGATACCAACTTGTCACTGACCAAATTTTCCTCTGTAGGATGTCGTGATGGAACCTAGACTCTAAGAGTAGGTAAGCCTAACATTCAGGCATAATTTAAGAGAGAAATTGATAAAAACTTTCAACTAACTCAACAACTAACATAAAAGAACTCTGCAACTCAACAGAACAAAACTCCCAACATCCGGTGATACCAAGTCCCAAGCTTTACAATAGTGTACTAAATATCCCTATACAACATTATCTATAAAAAGGGAAAATGAAATAGAACTAGGTAGAGGGTGACTCTTAGGCCCGCGGACGCCGACAGGTATACCTTGAAGTCTCCATATCTAAACTCTACTCACCGGTACCTAGGCTGGCAAGAATACCTGGATCTGCAAAAAAGGATGTGCAAAAGTGTAGAATGAGTAGACTACAACGGTACCCAGTAAGTGCCAAGCCTAACCTCGGTAGAGTAGTGATGAGGTCAGGTCAATACCCTACTAGAATAAATAAGAAAATTGAACAGGTATATGACAGTGTGGTAATGATAAACAACAAAAATGAAACAATGAAGAAAATATACCAAGAATAGATACACTGAATTAAGGCAATTAAGGCATCACGAAAGTAAACAGTGAATAATATGCCAAGGAAACAAAGCAACCAAAACACAAGTGATATAACTGAATGGTATTAGCAACCATCACTGCCGAGGTACTGCCTCACAGTCTCATATCACAAAACAAATCATAATCATTCCTTATATCACCGCGAGAGCCTTGCATTTAGTTTTGAAAATCATTTTTTCGAAATAGCATCCCGTTTTTTAGCCCACCTTATCACACCACGTGGCTTCAAGTAGTTCCTCCACTACCAACAAGCAGATCAAGACCACCTTATCTCACCACATGCATTTCGACCCCAATCCTTAATCCACCACATGCGTATCAATATCACAACATATAACTTTCTGGTGGACACCACTATATCCACCAGAATCTCGAGGACTCTTTGCCTCCCTGTCATGTCTCCTGGCCTTGCAAACCCTCCAATCTCCATGTGATTTCTACCACCTGCTGGTATGGAGTATCAGTCTCCAACTATCGAGCCATGCTGAATCTAATACCGTAGTTGAGCCTCTTGATAAATCGACAGACTCGATCTCTAATTGTGTAAACCAAGGCAGGTGCATATCTGGACAACTCACTAAACTTCATAACATACTCTGATACGATCATAGAACCCTGGCACAACTGCTCAAACTGCTCGCGCCATGTATCCCAAAGGCTCCGGGGAACAAAATCTCAATTAAATCTAAAAAGATTGAGCCCATGTGAGTGAAGCTGCCTCGGTTAGGCTAGCCTCCTCCCAATCCCACCAAGACTAGTATGCTAGTCCCGATAGCTAGAAAGAAGTGAAAGAACCCACGCTCATCTTCACTATACCCATGTTATGGAGAATACAGTGGTACTTTTCCAGAAAGCCTTGTGCGTCCTTTGTAGCTAGGCCACTGAAAGAAGGAGGATGGTATTTTTTGTACCACTCGAGCCTGAGCTACTCCTCCTTAGAAGTTGATGCCCTAACCTCGGCCTGAACTGGGACAACCAGCTGCACTTGTATAACTTATGGGACCTGCTCAACATGGAATCACTGCTCTGGGGTACGGGCCGCTAGAGTTTGCGCTCCAACCTTAGCCTCAGATGTTGCCGTTGCAAGTGGAATCAACCCCGCCTGAGCTAGATTACCAAATATGCTCAAGAATTGGGCGAGCGTCTCTTGAAGTGCAGGGGTAGCAACAAGCGCCACAAGTGCCTACCTCCCAACTGAAGCTACCGGTGGCTCCTCTATCGTAGCTCGTGCAGCTGCTCTGGCTACACTACATGCCCCTCCTTGTCCTATCCCGGACCCTGACCGCGGCCCCAGCCCCGACCTCTCGCGGCTCTATCAAGGGGCACAATATCTGATCGTCGGATCCAGCGGTGGATGTCCTCACCATCTATGAGAGAATAGAAAGACATAGATTTAGAAATCTAAAGTCAAGAAATTCGCATGATAAGGGATCAAATAAGTGAAGTTTCCTTACAGTTCCACAGCCTCTCGAAGATAAATACAAAAGTTTCTGTACCGATCCGTGAGATTCTACTATTCCTGCTTTTGACACGTATAACCTATGTACCTAGGGCTTTGATACCAACTTGTCACTGACCAAATTTTACTCTGTAGGATGTCATGATGGAACCTAGTCTCTAAGAGTAGGTAAGCTTAACATTCAGGCAGAATTTAACTGAGAAAATGATAAAAACTTTCAAATAGCTGAACAACTAACATAAAAGAACTCTGCAACTCAACAGAATAAAACTCCCAACATCCGGTGATACCAAGTCCTAAGCTCTGCAACAGTATACTAAATATCCCCACACAAAATTATCTATAAAAAGGGAAAATGAAATAGAACTAGGTAGAGGGTGACTCCGAGGCCCGCAGACGCCGGTAGGTATACCTTGAAGTCTCCATATCTAAACTTTACTCACCGGTGCCTACGCTGGTAAGGCTACCTGGATCTCCATAAAAGGATGTGCAAAAGTGTAGAATTAGTAGACTACAACGGTACCCAATAAGTGCTAACCTCGGTAGAGTAGTGATGAGGTAAGGTCAATACCCTACTAGAATAAATAAGAAAATTGAACAGGTATATGATAGTGTGATAATGATAAACAACAAAAATGAAACATTGAAGAAAATATACCAAGAATAGATACACTGAATTAAGGCAATTAAGGCATCACGAAAGTAAACAATGAATAATATGACAAGGAAACAAAGCAACAAACACACAAGTTATATAAATGAATAGTATTAGCAAGCATAACTACCGAGGTACTGCTTCACAGTCTCATATCACAAAACAAATCATAATCATTCCTTATATCACCGCGGGAGCCTTGCATTTAGTTTTGAAAATCATTTTTTCGAAATAGCTTCCCGTGTTTTAGCCTACCTTATCACACCGCGTGGCTTCAAGTAGTTCCTCTACTACCAACAAGCATATCAAGACCACCTTATCTCACCATATGCATTTCGACCCCAATCCTTAATCCACCACATGCGTATCAATATCACAACATATAACTTTCTGGTGGACACCACTATATCCACCAGAATCTCGAGGACTCTTGGCCTCCCTATCATGTCTCCTGGCCTTGCAAACCCTCCAATCTCCATGTGATTTCTACCACCTGCTGGTATGGAGTATCAGTCTCCAACTATCGAGCCATGCTGAATCTAATACCATAGTTGAGCCTCTTGATAAATCGACGGACTCGATCTCTAATTGTGTAAATCAAGGCAGGTGCATATCTGGACAACTCACTAAACTTCAGAACATACTCTGATACGATCATAGAACCCTGGCACAACTGCTCAAATTGCTCAAGCCATGTATCCCAAAGGCTTTGGGGAACAAAATCTCAAAAACATCTCTAAAAATTGAGCCCATGTGAGTGAAGCTGCCTCGGTTGGGCTAGCCTCCTACCAAGCCCGCCAAGACTAGTATGCTAGTCCCGATAGCTAGAAAGAAGTGAAAGATCCCCTGCTAGTCTTCACTATACCCGTGTTATGGAGAATACAGTGGCACTTTTCCAGAAAGCCTTATACGTCCTCTGTAGCTAGGCCACTGGAAGAAGGAGGATGGTATGTTTTGTACCACTCGAGCCTAAGCTACTCCTCCTTAGAAGTTGATGCCCTAACCTCGGCCTGAGCTAGGACAACCAGCTGCACTTGTATAACCTATGGGACATGCTCAACATGGAATCACTGCTCTGGGGTACGGGCCGCTGGAGTTTGCGCTCCTACCCTAGCCTTAGATGTTGCCGTTGCAAGTGGAATCAACCCCGCCTGAGCTAGATTACCAAATATGCTCAAGAACTAGTCGAGCGTCTCTTGAAGTGCAGGGGTAGCAACAAGCGCCGCAAGTGCCTACCTCCCAACTAGAGCTACCGGTGGATCCTCTGTCGTAGCTCGTGCAGCTGCTTTGGCTATACTACATGCCCCTCCTTGTCCTCTACCGGACCCAGACCTCGGCCCCAGCCCTGGCCTCTCATGGCTCTATCAGGGGGCACAGGTATCTGATCGTCGGATCCACCGGTGCATGTACTCACCATCTGTGAGAGAATAGAAAGACATAGATTTAGAAATCTAAAGTCAACAAATTCGCATGATAAGGGATCAAATAAGTGAAGTTTCCTAAATGTTCCATAGCCTTTCGAAGATAAGTACAAAAGTTTCTGTACCGATCCCTGAGATTCTACTAATCCTGCTTTTGACATGTAAAACCTATGTACCTAGGACTCTGATACCAACTTGTCACTGACCAAATTTTCCTCTATAGGATGTCGTGATGGAACCTAGTCTCTAAGAGTAGGTAAGCCTAATATTCAGGCAGAATTTAAGTGAGAAAATGATAAAAACTTTCAAATAACTCAACAACTAACATAAAAGAACTCTGCAACTCAACAGAACAAAACTCCCAACATCTGGTGATACCAAGTCCCAAGCTTTACAACAGTGTACTAAATATCCCTATACAACATTATCTATAAAAAGGGAAAATGAAATAAAACTAGGTAGAGGGTGACTCTGAGGCCCGCGGACGCCGGCAGGTATACCTTGAAGTCTCCATATCTAAACTCTACTCACCGGTGCCTATGCTGGTAATGATACCTGGATCTGCATAAAAGGATGTGCAAAAGTGTAGAATGAGTAGACTACAACGGTACCCAGTAAGTGCTAAACCTAACCTCGGTAGAGTAGTGATGAGGTCAGGTCAACACCCTATTATAATAAATAAGAAAATTGAACAGGTATATGATAGTGTGACAATGATAAACAACAAAAATAAAACAATGAAGAAAATATACCAAGAATAGATACACTAAATTAAGGCAATTAAGGCATCACGAAAGAAAACAATGAATAATATGCTAAGGAAACAAAGCAACCAAAACACAAGTGATATAATTGAATGGTATTAACAAGCATCACTACCGAGGTACTGCCTCACAGTCTCATATCACAAAACAAATCATAATCATTCCTTATATCACCGCGGGAGCCTTGCATTTAGTTTTGAAAATCATTTTTTCGAAATAGCTTCCCGTGTTTTAGCCCACCTTATCACACCGCGTGGCTTCAAGTAGTTCCTCTACTACCAACAAGCATATCAAGACCACCTTATCTCACCACATGCATTTCGACCCCAATCCTTAATCCACCACATGCGTATCAATATCACAACATATAACTTTCTGGTGGACACCACTATATCCACCAGAATCTCGAGGACTCTTGGCCTCCCTGTCATGTCTCCTGGCCTTGCAAACCCTCCAATCTCCATGTGATTTCTACCACCTGCTGGTATGGAGTATCAGTGTCCAACTATCGAGCCATGCTGAATGTAATACCATAGTTGAGCCTCTTGATAAATCGACGGACTCGATCTCTAATTGTGTAAACCAAGGCAGGTGCATATCTGGACAACTCACTAAACTTCATAACATACTCTGATACGATCATAGAAACCTGGCACAACTGCTCAAACTGCTCGCGCCATGTATCCCAAAGGCTCCGGGGAACAAAATCTCAATTAAATCTCAAAAGATTGAGCCCATGTGAGTGAAGCAGCCTCGGTTGGGCTAGCCTCCTCCCAATCCCACCAAGACTAGTATGCTAGTCCCGATAGCTAGAAAGAAGTGAAAGAACCCCCGCTCGTTTTCACTATACCCATGTTATGGAGAATACAGTGGCACTTTTCCAGAAAGTCTTGTGCGTCCTCTGTAGCTAGGCCTTTGAAAGAAGGAGGATGGTATTTTTTGTACCACTCAAGCCTGAGCTACTCCTCCTTAGAAGTTGATGCCCTAACCTCGGCCTGAACTGGGACAACCAGCTGCACTTGTATAACCTATGGGACCTGCTCAACATGGAATCACTGCTCTGGGGTACGGGCCGCTGGAGTTTGCGCTCCTACCCTAGCCTGAGATGTTGCCGTTGCAAGTGGAATCAACCCCGCCTGAGCTAGATTACCAAATATGCTCAAGAACTAGGCCAGCGTCTCTTGAAGTGCAGGGGTAGCAACAAGCGCCACAAGTGCCTACCTCCTAACTGAAGCTACCGGTGGCTCCTCTATCGTAGCTCGTGCAGTTGCTCTGGCTACACTACATGCCCCTCCTGGTCCTCTCTCGGACCTAGACCGCGGCCCCAACCCCGGCCTCTCGCGGCTCTATCAGGGGGCACAATATTTGATCGTCGGATCCAGCGGTGAATGTCCTCACCATCTATGAGAGAATAGAAAGACATGGATTTAGAAATCTAAAGTCAAGAAATTCGCATGATAGGGGATCAAATAAGTGAAGTTTCCTTACAGTTCCACAGCCTCTCGAAGATAAATACAAAAGTTTCTGTATCGATCCGTGAGATTCTACTATTCTTGCTTTTGACACGTATAACCTATGTACCTAGGGCTTTGATACCGACTTGTCACTGACCAAATTTTCCTCTGTAGGATGTCGTGATGGAACCTAGTCTCTAAGAGTTGGTAAGCTTAACATTCAAGCAGAATTTAACTGAGAAAATGATAAAAACTTTCAAATAACTGAACAACTAACATAAAAGAACTCTGCAACTCAACAGAATAAAACTCCCAATATCCGATGATACCAAGTCCCAAGCTCTACAACAGTATACTAAATATCCCCATACAACATTATCTATAAAAAGGGAAAATGAAATAGAACTAGGTAGAGGGTGACTCCGAGGCCCACAGACGCCGGTAGGTATACCTTGAAGTCTCCATATCTAAACTCTACTCACCGGTGCCTACGCTGGTAAGACTACCTGGATCTACAAAAAAGGATGTGCAAAAGTGTAGAATGAGTAGACTACAACGGTACCCAATAAGTGCTAACCTCGGTAGAGTAGTGATGAGGTCAGGTCAACACCCTACTAGAATAAATAAGAAAATTGAACAGGTATATGATAGTGTGATAATGATAAACAACAAAAATGAAACAATTAAGAAAATATACCAAGAATAGATACACTGAATTAAGGCAATTAAGGCATCACGAAAGTAAATAATGAATAATATGACAAGGAAACAAAGCAACAAACACACGAGTGATATAATTGAATAGTATTAGCAAGCATAACTACCGAGGTACTGCTTCACAGTCTTATATCACAAAACAAATCATAATCATTCCTTATATCACCGCGGGAGCCTTGCATTTAGTTTTGAAAATCATTTTTTCGAAATAGCTTCCCGTGTTTTAGCCCACCTTATCACACCGCGTGGCTTCAAGTAGTTCCTCTACTACCAACAAGCATATCAAGACCACCTTATCTCACCATATGCATTTCGACCCCAATCCTTAATCCACCACATGCGTATCAATATCACAACATATAACTTTCTGGTGGACACCACTATATCCACCAGAATCTCGAGGACTGTTGGCCTCCCTGTCATGTCTCCTGGCCTTGCAAACAATCCAATCTCCATGTGATTTCTACCACCTGCTGGTATGGATTATCAGTCTCCAACTATCGAGCCATGCTGAATCTAATACAATAGTTGAGCCTCTTGATAAATCGACGGACTCGATCTCTAATTGTGTAAACCAAGGCAGGTGCATATCTGGACAACTCACTAAACTTCAGAACATACTCTGATACGATCATAGAACCCTGGCACAACTGCTCAAACTGCTCAAGCCATGTATCACAAAGGCTTCGGGGAACAAAATCTCAAAAACATCTCTAAAAATTGAGCCCATGTGAGTGAAGCTGCCTCGGTTGGGCTAGCCTCCTACCAAGCCCGCCAAGACTAGTATGCTAGTCCCGATAGCTAGAAAGAAGTGAAAGAACCCCCGCTCGTCTTCACTATACCCATGTTATGGAGAATACAGTGGCACTTTTCCAGAAAGCCTTATGCGTCCTCTGTAGCTAGGCCACTGAAAGAAGGAGGATGGTATGTTTTGTACCACTCGAGCCTAAGCTACTCCTCCTTAGAAGTTGATGCCCTAACCTCGGCCTGAACTAGGACAACCAGCTGCACTTGTATAACCTACGGGACAAGCTCAACATGGAATCACTGCTCTGGGGTACGGGCCACTGGAGTTTGTGCTCCTACCTTAGCCTGAGATGTTGCCGTTGCAAGTGGAATCAACCCCTTGAGCTAGATTACCAAATATGCTCAAGAACTGGTCGAGCGTCTCTTGAAGTGCAGGGGTAGCAACAAGCGCCACAAGTGCCTACCTCCCAACTAGAGCTACCGGTGGATCCTCTGTCGTAGCTCGTGCAGCTGCTTTGGCTATACTACATGCCCCTCCTTGTCCTCTACCGGACCCAGACCTCGGCCCCAGCCCCGGCCTCTCACGGCTCTATCAGGGGGCATAGGTATCTGATCGTCGGATCCACCGGTGTATGTACTCACCATCTGTGAGAGAATAGAAAGACATAGATTTAGAAATCTAAAGTCAACAAATTCGCATGATAAGGGATCAAATAAGTGAAGAAGATAAGTACAAAAGTTTCTGTACCGATCCCTGAGATTCTACTAATCCTGCTTTTGACATGTAAAACCTATGTACCTAGGACTCTGATACCAACTTGTCACTGACCAAATTTTCCTCTGTAGGATGTCGTGATGGAACCTAGTCTCTAAGAGTAGGTAAGCCTAACATTCAGGCAGAATTTAAGTGAGAAAATGATAAAAACTTTCAAATAACTCAACAACTAACATAAAAGAACTCTGCAACTCAACAGAACAAAACTCCCAACATCCGGTGATACCAAGTCCCAAGCTTTACAACAGTGTACTAAATATCCCTATACAACATTATCTATAAAAAGGGAAAATTAAATAGAACTAGGTAGAGGGTGACTCTGAGGCCCGCGGACGCCGGTAGGTATACTTTGAAGTCTCCATATCTAAACTCTACTCACCGGTGCCTAGGCTGGTAAGGATACCTGGATCTGCATAAAAGGATGTGCAAAAGGGTAGAATGAGTAGACTACAACGGTACCCAGTAAGTGCCAAGCCTAACCTCGGTAGAGTATTGATGAGGTCAGGTCAACACCCTACTATAATAAATAAGAAAATTGAACAGGTATATGATAGTGTGATAATGATAAACAACAAAAATGAAACAATGAAGAAAATATACCAAGAATAGATACACTGAATTAAGGCAATTAAGGCATCACGAAAGTAAACAATGAATAATATGCCAAGGAAACAAAGCAACCAAAACACAAGTAATATAATTGAATGGTATTAGCAAGCATCACTACCGAGGTACTGCCTCACAGGCTCATATCACAAAACAAATCATAATCATTCCTTATATCACCGCGGGAGCCTTGCATTTAGTTTTGAAAATCATCTTTTCGAAATAGCTTCCCGTGTTTTAGCCCACCTTATCACACCACGTGGCTTCAAGTAGTTCCTCTACTACCAACAAGCATATCAAGACCACCTTATCTCACCACATGCATTTCGACCCCAATCCTTAATCCACCACATGCGTATCAATATCACAACATATAACTTTCTGATGGACACCACTATATCCACCAGAATCTCAAGGACTCTTGGCCTCCCTGTCATGTCTCCTGGCCTTGCAAACCCTCCAATCTCCATGTGATTTCTACCACCTGCTGGTATGGAGTATCAGTGTCCAACTATCGAGCCATGCTGAATCTAATACCATAGTTGAGCCTCTTGATAAATCGATGGACTCGATCTCTAATTGTGTAAACCAAGGCAGGTGCATATCTGGACAACTCACTAAACTTCATAACATACTCTGATACGATCATAGAACCCTGGCACAACTGCTCAAACTGCTCGCGCCATGTATCCCAAAGGCTCCGGGGAACAAAATCTCAATTAAATCTCAAAAGATTGAGCCAATGTGAGTGAAGCTGCCTCGGTTGGGCTAGCCTCCTCCCAATCCCACCAAGACTAGTATGCTAGTCCCGATAGCTAGAAAGAAGTGAAAGAACCCCCGCTCGTCTTCACTATACCCATGTTATGGAGAATACAGTGGCACTTTTCCAGAAAGCCTTGTGCGTCCTCTGTAGCTAGGCCACTGAAAGAAGGAGGATGGTATTTTTTGTACCACTCGAGCCTGAGCTACTCCTCCTTAGAAGTTGATGCCCTAACCTCGGCCTGAACTGGGACAACCAGCTGCACTTGTATAACCTATGGGACCTGCTCAACATGGAATCACTGCTCTGGGGTACGGGCCGCTGGAGTTGGAGCTCCTACCCTAGCCTGAGATGTTGCCGTTGCAAGTGGAATCAACCCCGCTGAGCTAGATTACCAAATATGCTCAAGAACTGGTCGAGCGTCTCTTGAAGTGCAGGGGTAGCAACAAGCGCCACAAGTGCCTACCTCCCAACTAGAGCTACCGGTGGATCCTCTGTCGTAGCTCGTGCAGCTGCTTTGGCTATACTACATGCCCCTCCTTGTCCTCTACCGGACCCAGACCTCGGCCCCAGCCCCGGCCTCTCACGGCTCTATCAGGGGGCACAGGTATCTGATCGTCGGATCCACCGGTGCATGTACTCACCATCTGTGAGAGAATAGAAAGACATAGATTTAGAAATCTAAAGTCAACAATTTCGGATGATAAGGGATCAAATAATTGAAGAAGATAAGTACAAAAGTTTCTGTACCGATCCCTGAGATTCTACTAATCCTGATTATGACATGTAAAACCTATGTACCTAGGACTCTGATACCAACTTGTCACTGACCAAATTTTCCTCTGTAGGATGTCGTGATGGAACCTAGTCTCTAAGAGTAGGTAAGACTAACATTCAGGCAGAATTTAAGTGAGAAAATGATAAAAACTTTCAAATAACTCAACAACTAACATAAAAGAACTCTGCAACTCAACAGAACAAAACTCCCAACATCCGGTGATACCAAGTCCCAAGCTTTACAACAGTGTACTAAATATCCCTATACAACATTATCTATAAAAAGGGAAAATGAAATAGAACTAGGTAGAGGGTGACTCTGAGGCCCGCGGACGCCGGCAGGTATACCTTGAAGTCTCCATATCTAAACTCTACTCACCGGTGCCTAGGATGGTAAGGATACCTGGATCTGCATAAAAGCCCCTCCTTGTCCTCTACCGGACCCAGACCTCGGCCCCAGCCCCGGCCTCTCACGGCTCTATCAGGGGGCGCAGGTATCTGATCGTCGGATCCACCGGTGCATGTACTCATCATCTGTGACAGAATAGAAAGACATAGATTTAGAAATCTAAAGTCAACAAATTCGCATGATAAGGGATCAAATAAATGAAGTTTCCTAAATGTTCCAACAAAACAAATAAAGAAGAAAATTGAACAGGTATATGATAGTGTGATAATGATAAACAACAAAAATGAAACAATGAAGAAAATATACAAAGAATAGATACACTGAATTAAGGCAATTAAGGCATCACGAAAGTAAACAATGAATAATATGACAAGGAAACAAAGCAACAAACACACAAGTGATATAATTGAATGGTATTAGCAAGCATCACTATCGAGGTACTGCCTCACAGTCTCATATCACAAAACAAATCATTATCATTCCTTATATCACCGCGGGAACCTTGCATTTAGTTTTGGAAATCATTTTTTCGAAATAGCTTCCCGTGCTTTAGCCCACCTTATCACACTGCGTGGCTTCAAGTAGTTCCTCTACTACCAACAAGCATATCAAGACCACCTTATCTCACCATATGCATTTCGACCCCAATCCTTAATCCACCACATGCGTATCAATATCACAACATATAACTTTCTGGTGGATACCACTATATCCACCAGAATCTCGAGGACTCTTGGCCTCCCTGTCATGTCTCCTGGCCTTGCAAACCCTCCAATCTCCATGTGATTTCTACCACCTACTGGTATGGAGTATCAGTCTCCAACTATCGAGCCATGCTGAATCTAATACCATAGTTGAGCCTCTTGATAAATCGACGGACTCGATCTCTAATTGTGTAAACCAAGGCAGGTGCATATCTGGACAACTCACTAAACTTCAGAACATACTTTGATACGATCATAGAACCCTGGCACAACTGCTCAAACTACTCGCGCCATGTATCCCAAAGGCTTCGGGGAACCAAATCTCAATAACATCTCTAAAAATTGAGCCCATGTGAGTGAAGCTGCCTCGGTTGGGCTAGCCTCATCCCAATCCCACCAAGACTAGTACGCTAGTCCCGATAGCTAGAAAGAAGTGAAAGAACCCCCGCTCGTCTTCACTATACCCATGTTATGGAGAATACAGTGGCACTTTTCCAGAAATCCTTGTACGTCCTCTGTAGCTAGGCCACTGAAAGAAGGAGGATGGTATTTTTTGTACCACTCGAGCCTGAGCTACTCCTCCTTAGAAGTTGATGCCCTAACCTCGGCCTGAACTGGGACAACCAGCTGCACTTGTATAACCTATTGGACCTGCTCAACATGGAATCACTGCTCTGGGGTACGGGCCGCTGGAGTTTGCGCTCCTACCCTAGCCTGAGATGTTTCCGTTGCAAGTGGAATCAACCCCGCCTGAGCTAGATTACCAAATATGCTCAAGAACTGGGCATACGTCTCTTGAAGTGCAGGGGTAGCAACAAGTGCCACAAGTGCCTACCTCCCAACTGGATCTACTGGTGGCTCCTCTATCGTAGATAGTGCAGCTGCTCTGGCTACACTACATGCCCCTCCTTATCGTCTCCCGGACCCTGACCGCGGCCCCAGCCACGGCCTCTCACGGCTCTATCAGGGGGCACAGGTATCTGATCATCTGATCCAGCGGTGGATGTCCTCACCATCTGTGAGAGAATAGAAAGACATAGATTTAGAAATCTAAAGTCAAGAAATTCGCATGATAAGGGATCAAATAAGTGAAGTTTCCTAACAGTTCCATAGCCTCTTGAAGATAAGTACAAACGTTTCTGTACCGATCCGTGAGATTCTAGTAATCCTGCTTTTGACACGTAAAACCTATTTACCTAGGGCTCTTATACCAACTTGTCACTGACCGAATTTCCCTCTGTAGAATGTGGTGATGGAACCTAGTCTCTAAGAGTAGGTAAGCCTAACATTCAGGCAGAATTATCTGAGAAAATGATAAAAACTTTCAAATAACTCAACAACTAACATAAAAGAACTCTGCAACTCAACAGAACAAAACTCCCAAAATCCGGTGATACCAAGTCCCAAGCTCTACAAGAGTATACTAAACATCCCTATACAACATTATCTACAAAAAGGGAAAATGAAATAGAACTAGCTTGAGGGTGATTCTGAGGCTCGCGGAGGCCGGCAGGTATACCTTGAAGTCTCCATATCTAAACTCTACTCACGGGTGCCTAGGTTGGTAAGGCTACCTGGATCTGCATAAAAGGATGTGCAAAAGTGTAGCATGAGTAGACTACAACGGTACCCAGTAAGTGCCAAGCCTAACCTCGGTAGAAGAGTGATGAGGTCAGGTCAACACCCTACTATAATAAATAAGAAAATTGAATTGGTATATGATAGTGTGATAATGATAAACAACAAAAATGAAACAATGAAGAAAATATACCAAGAATAGATACACTGAATTAAGGGAATTAAGGCATCACGAAAGTAAACAATGAATAATATGTCAAGGAAACAAAGCAACCAAAACACAAGTGATATAATTGAATGGTATTAGCACGCATCACTACCGAGGTACTGCCTCACAGTCTCATATCACAAAACAAATCATAATCATTCCTTATATCACCGCGGGAGCCTTGCATTTAGTTTTGAAAATCATTTTTTCGAAATAGCTTCCCGTGTTTTAGCCCACCTTATCACACCGCGTGGCTTCAAGTAGTTCTTGTACTACCAACAAGCATATCAAGACCACCTTATCTCACCACATGCATTTCGACCCCAATCCTTAATCCACCACATGCGTATCAATATCACAACATATAACTTTCTGGTGCACACCACTGTATCCACCAGAATCTCGAGGACTCTTGGCCTCCCTGTCCTGTCTCCTACCCTTGCAAACCCTCCAATCTCCATGTGATTTCTACCACATGCTGGTATGGAGTATCAGTCTCCAACTATCGAGCCATGCTGAATCTAATACCATAGTTGAGTCCCTTGATAAATCGGCGGACTCGATCTCTAACTGTGTAAACCAAGGCAAGTGCATATCTTGACAACTCACTAATTTTCAGAGCATAATCTGATACGATCATAGAACCCTGGCGCAACTGCTCAAACTACTCGCGCTATGAATCCCAAAGGTTTCGGGGAACAAAATCTCAATAACATCTCTAAAAATTGAGCCGATATGAGTGAAGCTACCTCGGTTGGGCTACCCTCCTCCCAAGCCCACCACGACTAGTATGCTAGTCCCGATAGCTGGAAAGAAGTGAAAGAACCCCCGCTCGTCTTCACTATACACATGTTATGGAGAATACAGAGGCACTTTTCTAGAAAGTCTTGTGCGTCCTCTATAGCTAGGCCACTTTTCTAATATTTTTTGTACCACTCGAGCCTGAGCTACTCCTCCTTAGAATTGATGCCCTAACCTCAGCCTGAACTGGGAAAACCAGCTGCACTGGTATAACCTATGGGACCTGCTCAACATGGAATCACTGCTATGGGGTAGGGGTTGCTGGAGATTGCGCTCCTACCCCAGCCTGAGATGTTTCTGTTGCAAGTGGAATCAACCCCGCCTGAGCTAGATTACCAAACATGCTCAATAACTGGGCGAGCTTCTCTTGAAGTGCAGGGGTAGCAACAAGCGCCGCAAGTGCCTACCTCCCAACTAGAGCTACCGGTGGCGCCTCTATCATAGCTCGTGCAGCTGGTATGGATACACTACATGCCCCTCCTTGACCTCTCCAGGACCCTGACCGCGGCCCCAACCCCGACCTCTCGCGGCTCTATCAGGGGGCACAGGTATCTGATCGTTGGATCTAGCGGTGCATGTCCTCACCATCTGTGCGAGAATATAAAGACATAGATTTAGAAATCTAAAGTCAACAAATTCGCATGATAAGGGATCAAATAGGTGAAGTTTCCTAACAGTTCCATAGCTTCTCGAAGATAAGTACAAAAGTTTATGTTCCGATCTGTGATATTCTACTAAACTTGCTTGTGACACGTAAAACCTATGTACCTAGGGCTCTAATACCAACTTGTCACTGACTGAATTTCCCTCTATAGGATGTCGTGATGGAACCTAGTCTCTAAGAGTAGGTAAACCTAACATTAACGCAGAACTTAACTGAGAAAATGATAAAAATGTTCAAATAACTCAACAACTAACATAAAAGACCTCTGCAACTCAACAGAACAAAACTCCCAAAATTCGGTGATACCAAGTCCCAAGATCTACAAGAGTATACTAAACATCCCTATACAATATTATCTATAAAAAGGGAAAATGAAATAGAACTAGATAGAGGGTGACTCCGAGGTCCACGGACGCCGGCAGGTATACCTTGAAGTCTCCATATCTGAACTCTACTCACTGGTGCCTAGGCTGGTTGTAAGAGGGAACTTATCTCCTTAGGTGTATTAATTGTTGTGTGCTACTTGTTACGGGGAGCTATGTATGCGGTGACGAGAGTCCGTACATAGCTATATTTATGTTATGCTCGGTAAACTTAGATTCACATCATGCCTTAATTGTGTTATTCGTATTTACCCTACGTACTTGATTTCCTTAATTTATGACTGAGATTGAGGTTAGAATAAAAATATTGGTTGAGCCTCTTACTTTGGAAAATTTTCAAATACTTGCTGAGCTACAGATTCGTGTCTTCTTGACTCGCATGTCCTTCCGTGAGCGAGGTAGTATCTCTACTCTTATGGGATCAGGCCGTTCACATCGACATTGTTGTAAATTACTTTTATGGGATCATGCCGTTCACCTTGACAGTATGGTAACACTATTCTTATGGGACCAGGTCGTTCGCCTCAAAAGTACTGAGTATCACATTTCCTATGGGATCAGGTTGTTCGCCTCGCCAGACTCGTGATTAATACTTGAGATTGGATTTGGTTTTTGATAACCGTTGATACCCAATTTTAAACTCATATTTTATAAATATCATGTATACTTTCTAAATATCATTTTTGCTTTATCACTAATTTACAAGAGTCAAAATATTATTTTCTATAATTTTCCTTACTTTTTAAGCCTTTAAAACTGATTTTATTGCATTTAAATTGTTCAAATATTTATTAACTACCCTTTCAAATTATCTTGTAATGACTTAATCATTCACATTTATTATTTACACCCACATATATGTTTTATAACATTTTTACTTCATTTCATATAATTACGTTTGTCTTTTGAGCTATTTGTACACATTACTACATTATTTATATTGTTTATACTAAAATAGAATTTTTATATTTTATAATTTTAAGTTATTATTTTCAAACATTTTACTGCATAAGTAATATTTTTATTATTTATGAATTACTTTTTATAAAATAATTTAAACAAATTCATATTTAATTTATAGCCCAATACAGGGCTAATTACGGAAAAATATTACAGGCCCAAACACTTAACCACTTTATTTAATCCCTCAGCAGCCCAACAAATGACCCCCGTGACCTGTTACCTTTGACCCGCCCCGTTTCCTATTTAATCTTGGTCGTTGATCTCAAATGATCAATGACCCATAATAAACCCCCCCTCTCCTTATATCTTTCACCCTCAAACCCTAGAGACATTTTTACATTTCTACCGCCTCTACTCTCTTTACTTATCTCTTCTCTTTACAAACCTTAGTGGCCGTATCCCTAAACCTCTCCAAATCCGGCCACAATATGGAATCCCTTCGTGATTCTCTTGCCTTATTCTGCATCTACTCACACGTTTGTGGTGTTACTTAGTATTTACCTAATTTTGGTAAATGCTACCTTTCAAGACGAGCCTGATTGGCTCAAATTTTGTGAAGATCTGACAATGTTTCATCTATATATACTCTACAATGAACGATTCTTGCAGTTTCGATCAGATTCATGGCCATTGGACTCAACTAGGGTTTAAAATATCTTTCACCTCTTTATCGACTATGTTAGGGATTGTATGTCATATTTTCTTTCCTTATTTAGGTTTAATTGATTGTTTTTTCTTATTTGTCCTTCTTAGTTTATCACTATACAAACCCCTTCCCTTTTTCCAATAAAAGAGGAATGACTACTGCTACAACTACTGTTACTACTACTATTCTCCCACTCTCACTCATTCTATAATATTATGGGACTTTGATTTTTGGCCAGCCTTAAAGCCAAGGCCACCGGATTCTAATCATTTGCTTATTCCAGTGCAAGCACTGCTCGGAGCCCACTTCGAGGCTCTTGTGAACTCTGAAATACTAAGGATTTGGGGTTTCCTCATTCTCTAATAATTGAATCTCTTCCTGAGATTTTGAGTTCCTCATTTTTGTTTACTTTGTTCGCAACGAGTTAGCACTTTATACTATTGTAATTTTACTTTCCTCTGAGTTATGTGCATTAGCATTACTGGGATTCCTGAGGTTATGTGCATTAGCATTACTGGGATTCCTTTGAGTTTAATGTTATGCCACTTCGTGTACAAGCCTTCTTGTTTTAATGTCATCTTATAGTTTTAATTTTGTTCTAGTCTTGATTTTCGCATAGTTAGCTAAGTTGATTCATGACTTGTTTGATGATTATTGTATCTTGTTCAGATTTTTTAGAAACCATGTCATGGCTCAAAGTTTCTTTCTTCATGTTGAATCCCTTATGTATCACCTGTTGTTTCTCTGCAAATCATGAGATGACACTATCTAAGTGGTTAGCCTAATGTACTATTCCTTGACATTACAAGCCTTAATGCATGCCTATTGTAGATGTCCAACCTGATTGATTGCTCATATTCTTGTTTAAGTGTAATTGCTTACTTAAAGACTGTTGCTTATCATGAATATATGACTTAGAATCTCCTAGGGAATTAATGCATACCCAGAACTTATTGGAATGTGTCTTTGCTGAGTCTTTCATGTACACCTATTATTTCCCTGGAATCAACTTGTGACTATATTAATTCTATATGTGAATATTGTTACAATGCCTAGGCAGAGTTGTTTCTTTGTTTTGGTGTTGTGTGCGCATTGATCGCTTAAGACTCCTAGGGTGAATTCCAATATATGTCTAATCTATTTCTCCTTATGTCAACTAAAATAAGTCTCAGCCCTCTTCAAGTGATGCCTACTTGCCTTATTTACCTAAAAGTCAGCTTCTTCTAATCATTCATGGATGCTTACTTGGTTGATTTAAAACCTTTGTGTGTTGATTGGTATTTGCCTGAACATTTCACATGTTAAGTTGTAACAACACGGTCGGTCGTTTTGAGTGTTGTAGCCTCGTTCCCTCATTTACTTCTTATTATATGCTCAATTGTCATTATGTGACTTTTCGGTGTAGTTGGGTTGTTTCCGGAGATGTTTCGGAATGAATTGAGACACTTAGTCTCATGGTTGGAAGCTTAAGTTGAAAAGGTTGACCGAATATTAACTTATGTCTAAACAACTCCAAAATGAAGTTTCGATGGTTCCAATAGCTCTGTATGGTGATTTTGGATTTAGGAGTGTGTCCGGATAGTGATTTGGAGGTCCATGTTGTTTGCTGATGATATAGTTCTGATTGATGAGATGATAGTAGGCGTTAACGAGAGGTTGGAGGTTTGGAGATAGTCCCTCGAGTCTAAAGGTTTGAAGTTGAGTAGGACTAAGACTGAATATCTGGAGTCCAAGTTCAGCGACGTGACGTGAGAAGCAGAATTGGACGTGGGGCTTGACTCACAAGTCATCTCCAAGGAAGGTAGTTTCAAATACCTTGGGTCAATTATCCAAGGGGTGGAGAGATAGATGAGGATATCACACATCATATAGGGGTGGGGTGGATGAAATGAAGGTTATCGTCTGCAGTACTGTGTGACAATAATGTGCCACTGAAACTTAAGGGCAAGTTCTATAGAGATGTGGCAAGACTGGCCATATATTATGGCGTAGAGTGTTGGCCAGTGAATAATTCCCATATCCAGAAGATGAAAGTAGGATAGATGAGGATGTTCAGATGGATGTGTGGGCACACTAGGTTGGATAAGATTAGAATTGAAGATATTCAGGAGAAGTTGGGCATTGCTCCCATAGATGACAAAATGCGGGAAGCGATGGTTAGATCGTTCGGGAACATGCAGATGAGAAGCCAAGATGATCCAGTTAGGAGGTTTCAGCGGTTGGCTTTGGCGATTATGAGAAGAGGTAGAGGGAGGCCTCAGAAGTATTGTGGTCAAGTAATCAGGTAGGACAGGACTCAGCTTTAGAGTTTCGAGGACATGTCTCTTTATAGAAAGGTGTGGAGGTCGAGCATTAGGGTTGAAGGGTAGGAAGGAGTCGAGCATTTGTCTCTTTCGTTCCGAAGGGGGAATTAGTCTCTTAGGGTATTGTCTTGGACTATTAGTGGTGTATGTTATCTCCGAACTATTTTTCCATTTTTTCACTGTATTGTGGTGTTATTACTGGTTGTTGTTATTACTTTTGCATCTATTTTTTTTTCTATGATGCTTGTATTATTTTTCTGATTTTTATTGCTTCCATAGACTCTATAGTTTATTTTCGTCTTCTTGAGTTGAGGGTCTACTAGAAATAGCCTCTCTACCCCTTTGGGGTAGGGGTAAGGTCTAAGTACATTCTAACCTCCCAGACCCCATCTGTGGGATTTTACTGTGTTGTTGTTGTTGGCAAAATTTCCCAAAATTTCTCTTTAAATTCCATGGATTAGATGTTAAATCTCCTAGACGATAATGTTATGTAATAAAAAAGGATCAAAATCACTTACCCCATAGTTTGTATGAAAATGACTCTTCAAAATCGCCTTCCACCGAGTCTAGGGATAAAAAATTTGATTAATGAAGCTAAGTCCCAAAATACACTACATATAATCAGCTGCAGATGTCGCATTTGCGACAAGAGGTTCGCAAATGCGACACAGGCATCGCAAATGCAAAGCCTACCCCAACCCTGAGCCTATCGTGACTGCAACAACTAGTCCGATGCAAACCTAGCACACTCGCAAGTGCGAGAAAGCAATCGCAAAAGCGGCCTGCTCCACTCCCAGCTCCCCATTACAAATGCAATCAGGGGTTCGCATATGCGAAATAAAAACCCATCGCAAATGGGATTTTAGTTCCGAAATTGCAAAAGTTGGTCCCCAAGTGCAACATCGCAAAAGCGAGTAGGATCTCATAAATGCGGTAATCGCAAATGCGAGAACAAAACACCTGCAAAAATCCTAACCTCTCTCAAACTATCCGGGACGCGTCCAAATCTCACCCGAGCACTAAGGGCTCACTCCAACCATTTGGACAAGTACTTAATCATCATTCGAACTCACTTGCGCGATCAAAATACAAAAATAACGTCCAAAACCATGAATCAGACAACATAACACACGAAAATTACAATGAAACTTAACAATTGCAGAAAGACAACATACGTCTAATGCAATTAAAAACATTCGGAATGCCACCATATTTTGCAGACATGTTCCAAATGAAAACACGGAGTCGTACAAAGTCACAAAACCAAAATCCGATCCCGAAAGACATAAAGTCAAACCATGGAAACTTAGAAAAATTCTAAACCTTCAAATTATCAACTTTCGCCAAATGTACCAAATCAGCTTAGAAACCTCCGAATCCAATTTTGGGCATATGCCTAAGTCCAAAATTACCTTATGACCCTATTGGAATAATAAAAACTATGCCCCGAGGTGAAATACACAAAATTCATGCTTGGTTAACTCTTTCAACTTAATGCTTCCTAGTTGAGAATCATTCTTCCAAATCAATCATGAACTACTGAGGAACCAAAACAAACGATACACATAAGTCATAACACACCATACATTTCTACGCATGACCTCAAACCATCTAACTGAATACAAATTCTAATAACAACTTGTCGGGTCAATACATTCTCCCCTACTTAAACATGTGTTGATCCTCGAATGCCCATACCCATGGGTGATCTTACTTTATCCCAATCTATATAAGTCTGACAACACATTCTAACTGATGTTCATTACCTTAACATTATCTCATAACCCTTAGAACCTAATCTCCAACTTCCTAAATTAATTATGAGACATGATTCTCGAATCTATATGTTGTATAGGTCAGTATTAAGCTACATCAAGTTGTAACCATATCCCAAGTGTATTCAAATAATATTTCACATAAATTAGATACACATAGCCATAGCTCTCGACCATAATGGTCATTCAAATATCAAATATTGTACCGGTATCTAACATCCTATCAATAAAAACCTTGTTCCAAATCATCGAACTCAACTAATGATGAAAGAAACACACAGAAACGGGTAACCCCCCATAACATCAACCAGTCATGGAGCTCTCTTGCCCGACGAGAACCAAAGCCAAAATCTAGGCTGACTAAAGACACTATAGTTCCAAACATAGCTTAATCAAATGTGATGGCACTACATTCAGGCCCAATAACTTCACCTCATCCAATACAAGCTGCTCTACCAATATGCCACACAATTCCTACCTAGAGCCGCATACCATGCAATAAGTGCCCCAAACAAGCGACAAATTTGATATACCCAATAATAGAGGAGAATCAAATGAGATAACTGCCCCGCAAGCTAAACAGATACCACCATGAAGCGCAATGCAATGAAGCCATCACACAATGGAGAAAAACAACGCACAAATTAATCCCAGGGGATCATATCCCAACATAACTCTGATATGATACGTGACCCAATCAAACCACTTGTACACATAGGATACGTCAAGCCTTGCTGCTCACTATCAACAACCATGTACATATCAACAACAAACAAGCGAAGTGCATGACATTAACCATGGAAAATGGATAGCATAATATACCACAACCAAGGTGTAATCAACCATTCAACAACCCGAGAATTATCTCGCTCGAATTTCGCCACAAGGCCCCCAACAGAAATCACATCAGGTAAAAGTAATCAGTAGATCACAACCCATCATAGCATATGAGAGTAATACATGGAACATATCAGAACATGAATAAGATCCACTACAAATGATAACAAATCCATCCACAATAACTGTGTTGGGTAGACAAATCCAACCTGATGTAAATACACATTCTTCGTTACGCCCACCAATGGCCTCCAAATCAATTCTGATCCTCCCAAAATAGGTAGATAATAATAGAAATTTGCACAATAATCGATATATAACACATGCCTTTGAGAATCTTCTTCGTCTTCAAATCCCTAGAATACCATAATTCTTTATTGCCACATAGATAAATGTGAACATCAGTATTCAATCAATCGGGCCATTAGCTTAATACATGTCAGGCATCTGCATGTCAAAGCATAATGCACCTTATGGAGTGCGCACCCTTCTTATGTGGTACTAGATAATGCTAGCATTCTTCTAAACATCTGAAACCGTCCATGCTATCTAGAACTCGTGACCCTATACAAGAGAAAAATCATAACACGTAACATGTTCCTTATGCCGCTGGCAAATATCCAGCCCAAGCCGTCCTCGACACTATCAACAACTATTCGAAACCCGTCCATACATAACTAAGCAATCAGAACTGAATTTTCCCAACTTAACCAAGTCACGCAAGCCGTCAAATCCAAGTGTATTGGTACAAAATACCGGTAAAGCGTCACCACACCAAAGGAACCAATTACCTTTATTACTATGCTGACCCTACACTACCAAGCTGACCAATATCTTCGAATCCTCCTAAACTTGCCTTCAAGATAACAATTCTCCTTGCCGGTATACTATGATCCTAAACCAAAGATCACCGCACGAGATCCTAGCACGAACCACGTTGTCCAAAAGCCCATAAACCGTTGTATTTGTAAGGCCCCGTAAAAGTTTACCTAAAACCCAGGGTTTCGAGGTGCCAAGGTAGGTTTATGTGTTAATGATAGCCGCGGTACAGACTTTTTGGGTAGAAGGAAAATTCTTTGCAAAAAAAGGTATTTTTGCGGCCCACTATGCGGCTGCATAATCACTCTGCGGGATGCAAAATGCCCGCAGAGTGAGGCAGTAAATTGGGCAACCTTTGGATGTCATTTCGTGGCCAATTATGCGACCGTACAATGATTTCGCGGGCCGTACATCTATCGCAGAACCAGCATGGAGATTTTTTGGAATGCAGTTCTGCGTCGCATTATACGACCGCAGAACGGGTATGCGGGCCGCAAAACGGCCGCGTACCCAGGCATTGGTGCCCAGTTACGGAGGGCCATTTCGCGGACCGCAGACATGTGTCGGGGCTCCTATTTTTCTAATTTTTTAACCCGTCCCCATTCTAATAAACACCGTTGGGGGTCATTTTAAAGGGGAAAAACATGTATTTCTAGAGAGAGGGAGTGTCATAGAGTGAGAAAAGGAGTTCCTAAGCTTCATCCACCAATTCTTACTCAAATATTGGAAGATTAATAAGGAAAACATACTAGGTCTTCTTCCTAGAGGTAAATTTATACACCTTACCCTTAATTTCGAAATTTAACTAGAAATGGGCAATTAGTAAGATAATTCATGGGTATGGGAGTTGTTTATTTTGCATGCATGTGTTATCTAGGGATGTAGGGAGGTCATTGACCTAAAAATGGCAAAGCATGGGTTGTGGGAAGATGGAATCCTCCATAAAAGGACAATGAAACCTTAATATGCACCTAGTGTTTGATAAAATGCTCGAATGAGCTAGAATCATGATCATCTTCCTAATTTTGGTTCAATTTCTTACATTTCTAAAATAAATCTAAGTTGTTAAGAATTTCGGGACATTTTAGAGTCTAAAGAAGCTCAAGTGAGATATGTTGGCTAAAATCTTCTCTTAAAATTGAATCAAACATTATCCAAGTAAGTCCGTATTTGCTTATTGTATATCGCTTACCCGGATAAGCTGTTGTCAAAAAGACATCCGTGATCAATATGTAATTCAATGCTCTTGTTATGTTGTACTACTATTTGAATTTGTGGTTAAAGTATGGGTTGCATATCTAAATGCCTTGACTTCAAGTTGTGTTTCAAGTTAAATCTAATGAAAATTGTGTAAGAAACCGTAATGCGCCTAAGACTCCTATTTGCTCATATGTGTGATTACATGTCTTGAATAAAAATGCCTTGTTATTGGAAAGTCCGTTATGAAGGTTGAAAGTACAAAGCTGTGCATGAAATATGAAACATGAAATACAAAATACGTAACGCGCAATATAAAATATGAAACACGCCCAACGTGCCAAGAGAAATAATACAATTGTGACCACTAGTGCCAATAAAATGAAGAGATATGCAAGAAATATGAAATGGGATGATTGATAGAAAAGGATGATGTCACACATGAGATGGCCTAGCCGATCGGGTCGTGATCGGATGCCATGCCGCACATATGGTGGTGAATACATTAGAAATTGTAATCAAAACTTCGAACAATGGTATATCGGTACTAAAGGTCTCCCAACTTAAAATGTGGAAACTTACTTGAAAACTTATCGCATTCCTAATTTGATATTTGGTAACTGTTTGTGGCTTTAACTAGTATCATGATTGTCCGAACTTGCATTACTGTTCGTTCTTCTGAGAGGGTGTTTAGTCATATATACTAGTACTAACGTCCCATTTTTTTTCTGGGGGAGGGGGGCTACATTTTTCATAGATGTAGGCGGTTCCACAGCAGGCTGCACTAATCAGTGATAGCGACACACTCTCTTCCCAACTTACTTTGTGAGCCCCACTTCACTTGGGGTCATGTATCTTTGTTCATTTTATCATTATGTTTTGAGGTATAGCCAGATCCTTGTTGTCGGCACTATCATTGTACTCTTTGTATTTATTAGAGGCTCCGTAGATATAGTATAGGTGTATATGGGTGCTGGGAAAGTCAAACAAATTATGTTGTGTTTTGATCACTTGTTCCACTTCAAACCATGAGAATGTGTGCATTTTAAGACTTATTAAAAATGTAACTAATGGTAATGAATTTGGTATTATCTACATGATCTCCTTATTGGTTAATTAACAAAGATACGTGTTCTCATTAAATCATGGGCAAGCTTGGGTAGAAAGTATTCAACATGCTTTCTTGACCGGGTTCACTCGGTTGAGTGCCGGTCGTGCTCCCCGAGTCTGCGGTGTGACAAACTTGGTATCACAGCCTAAGATTTTAAAGTGTCCTAAGATGTCTCGGAGACATGTCTAGTAGAGTCCTTCTTATCGGTGTGTTGTCTACCACATCTATAATTAGGAAGCTACTTGGACATTTAGGAATAATACCCTTATTTGATGTTCTTGATCATGCGATAAAGCTAATTGTACGATTGTTCCTCCTTTACCTCGTGCATTGCTCTAACTTTCAGTAAATGGCGCCTAAGAAGAAGGCAAGAACTGTCCATGGAGTCGATGTTACCCTAGGAGTGGCAGTTGATTCTAGCATTGATGATGCGGGTGAACACCCGAGGGGTGAGAATATTCCCTCGATTACTACACCGCCTAGTTGTACTATTCCTGCTCAGGGTGCACCAGTTCCTACACCTGATGAGGGTGCAATGAATCATCCACTTGATATTCCAGTTCCACCTCCAGCCCCAGCTTCCGGTCCCAATGTTGCTGATGGGGATCTTAGGAGAGTCATACTAATGTTGGCTCAAATAGTGGCTTCCCAGGCCTAGATGTCGAATGTTGCCCCCACTTCTTCTAGTCAGCAAGGGGACTATATTGGTTATAGGGTTAATAGGTTTCTTCAGTTAGATCCTCCAGTATTCACGAGTACTGATCCCGAGGAGGATCCCAAGGATTTCATCGATGATATGCACAAGACCCTCAGGGTTATGCATGCTACTAAGGCAAGGTGAGTGGAGTTGGCCTCCTACCGCCTGAAGGGGGTGGCCTATTCTTGGTTTGAGATGCGGGAGGACTCACGTGAGGAGGGGAGCCCTTCGGCGAGGTGGAGTGAGTTTGCCTATGCTTTCATGGATCATTTTTTCCTGTCGAGACTAAGGCAGCCTATGCTGTAGAGTTCGAGAACCTAAAACAGGGTAGCAAGAGTGTGTGGGAGTACCATATGTAGTTTGCACGCCTGTCTAAGTATGTTATTCACATGTTGCCCACTATGGAGGCTAGAGTGCGTCGGTTTGTGCAGGGCCTTAGCCCTTGGGTTATCAATGAGGACGATACAACTCCCTTGAATTCTGACATGAACTATGGGAACATGGTAGCATTTGCTCAACCAACATAATTGAGCGAGAGGGTAGCAATATGGTCTGGTCCATGGGCAACATGGCGGTAGGTCAACATTCAAGGGAGTGTCATCAGGGCCATCCCAGTCTTTTGCTCAGTTTTCAGCCAGTACACATAGTGCTTGATTAAATGCTCAAATAAGCTAGAACTATGATCATCTTCCTACTTTTGGTTCAATTTGCTACTTTTCTAAAACAGATTGAAGATGCTAAGATTTCTGGAACATTTAGATTTAAGGAAGCTCAAGTAAGGTATGTTGTCTAAGCTATTATCTTGAAATTTAACCCCACAATATCAATGTAAGTCCCGATTTGCTTATTGTGAAACGATTACCTGGATAAGCTAATGTCAAATGACATCCATGATGAATATGTAATTCAAATGCTCTTGTTATGTTGTACTACTATTTGAGAATGTGTTCAGAGTAGGGCTTGCATATCTAAATGCCTTAACCTCTAGTTGTGTTTCAAAGGAAATCTAATGAAAGCTTGTGTAAGAAATTGTAATGTGCCTAAAACTTCTATTTGCTCAAATGTGTGCTTAGATGTCTTGAATAAAAATGCCTTGTTGTTGGAAAGTCCATGATGATGGTTGAAAGTAAAAAGTTGTGTATGAAATACAAAACATGAAATACGAATCACGTAATGCGAAATGTGAAATATGAAACACGACAAATGTGCCAAGAGAAATAATACAATTGTGACCATTAGTGGCAATACAATGAAGAGATGTGCAAGAAATATGAAATAGGATGATTGATAGAAAAGGGTGATGTCTCACATGAGACAGCCTACCCGATCAGATTATGATCGGACTCCATGCCGCATATATGGCAGTGACTGTGTTAGAATTGTAATTGAAATTGTGATTTGGTTGATATATCGCATGGGATGACCTAGCCGATCAGGTCGTGATCAGACGCCATGCCGCATACATGGCGGTGACTGTGTTAGAATTGTAATTGAAATTGTGATTTGGTTGATGTCTCGTATGAGACGTCCTAGCCGATCGAGTCGTGATCGGATGCCATGCAACACACATGGTGGTGATTATGTTGGAAATTATAATAGAAATTATGAATAGTGGTATACCAGTACCAAAGATTTCCCAACTTAAAATTGGGAAATTTATTTAAAACTTATCTTATCTCTAATTTGCTATTTCATAAATGTTTGAGGCTTTAACTGATATTATGACTGTCCTTACTTGCATTACTGCTCGTTTCTTTGAGAGAGTGTTTAGTCATATATACTAGTACTATTCAATAGTACTAACGTCCCTTTTGTCGGGGGCGTTGCATCTTTAATGGATGCAGGTGGTTCCACAGGAGGCGACATTGATCAGCAATAGCATTACACTCTTTTCCCAGCTGATTTGGTGAGCCCCATTTCACTCGGGGTCATCTGTCTTTTGTTCATTTTATCACCATGTTTTGGGGTATAGCCGGAGCCTTGTTGCCCCATGTTCATTTTATCACCATGTTCATTGTACTCTTTTGTATCAAATAGAGGCTCCGTAGACAGAACTGTAAGGCCCCGCAAAAATTTTCCTGAGAAATGGGGTTCCGTGATGCCGAGGTTGGAGTAGAGTTTAACAATAGTAGAAATTCTTCACGGCAAGCTTGCGAGTCATGGTTCGGACTCTTTGGATGGAACAGTGCACTGGGGAATTGAAGGAAAATGTTGGGCAGAAGTAGGTATTTCTGCAGCCCATTCAGTGGCCGCAGAACAACTCTACGGACCGCAGACAGGTCGTAGAGTGGGGAAGTTTTCTGGGTCGTCCCGATGTCATTTTCGTGGCACATTATGCGACCGCATAACCATTTCATGGCCCGCACTCTTGTCGCATACCCCTATCATGCCCCCAACCTGGGGGCGAGACCGGCACCCGGTACCTCACCTATCCTTGTGAACCAACTTGCGACTAAGGGACTCAGAACATATAATATCATACTTTGGCCATGGGCTGTCACAACTACTACAGCTGGCAAACCAACAAAATATACATACAAGGCCTACAAGCCCAAGATACTATGCCAACTGACAGGATATGTCTACAAGCCTCTTCTGATGGATGTATTGTGATCGGAATAGGGCCCCGACCTACTCATAACATATATACATATATACAGAAGATGCATATAAAGCTCTAGACCCGGCAACTCTGAAGGGCATGGAGGTTACAGATCAAGCTGAACACGGGCAACACCTAACGAGGAGGTCTACCCGTCTGTCTGTCTCAACCTGCACGCATGAAATATAGCGCCCCTAGTAAAGGGACGTCAGTACAAAATAATGTACCGAGTATGTAAGGCAATAGACTGAAAGCTGAAACTGAACTAATAATATAATAACTGAAAGTAACTGGGAGTCAAAGATAGTTTTAAGATATGCTCACCTGCTGATACTAACTCAACACTCTCAATATCGTAAGTAAAATAGTTGTCCGGCCTTATAAGGCTCGGTATATATAATTGCTTTGTCGTAGTAGGCTCGCCCATAGGTGCTCGGCCATACTAAGCTCTGTATCTCAGCCAACTAGGCTTGCTCATAGGCACTCGGCCATAGTAGGCTCGGTATATAACTTACCATCTGATCAGAGGTTGCCCAATAGGGGCCTGCCCACCGATTATAGCTCGATGGTGGTGAAAATACTATAATACTATATATATATATAGACCTTATGCTCTCTTGACTGGAAAAAGACAATACTCAATTGAATATAAAGTCCCGATAAGGGAGAATACTATAACTTATGAGACTAGGATAATGTATATAAATTTGGGAGTATGAACTTCTCTTTATGCCTCGTATTCAAACTCATGTAGTTATGAGATCATGCCAAAACAAAGGAAGGGCTTAGCCTTAA